>NW_027111560.1:8895-13289 GCF_000696795.3 Halyomorpha halys
TATTATATTGTAATAAGGAAGAAATTGTTGTCATTCACTAAATCCAGTTAATACCTTAAGAATCTTCCAGTCAAAGGATTATTAAATTTAGTTAATTTAAAATTAAATCATCATTTTATAGGAAAGAACAATCGAATTCATTAAATAATTGAATTTTTGAAAATTATCGAAAACATTTTTCAATATAACAAATACTGAAACACCATAATGTTCTCTCTTTAAAAAGAATAAAGCTCTACGATTTTTAAAATTTATCTTAAAGTAATAGTACTTGTAAATAATTTTAAAGATTTTTTAAAATCTTTTTTAGAAGTTAAAAAAAAGACTTTTTAAAATGTAATTGTATGTAACCGATCTAGCCCGAACCCGATATTATTCCTTCCATAATAAACTCCCTAACCACCCAAACCCACTCGTTTCTAGCCTTGCTTCCTCTTCCATTCCTGGCAATCCTCCGAGGCGCCTGAAAAGAAGATGGCCTCGTGACCTTATATTGTAAACTGTTTTTAGAGTTCTACTACTGGGTAGTTTCTCTACATCCTGTATCATATCATTATGTCATTATGATCAAATTTACTGGTTGTATTTTTTTATACAGTTGTAAATATCAACAAATAAATAAATAAAAAAAAAAAAAATGTAATTGCAAACTATTTAAAACTAATATGGCAGCGGTATATTCGATTCTATTAATATCGATAGTAGTTATTAACAGTTGATTGCTGTATATAGGCAATGTGTTTGCATTTACCATTTATAATATTTCTCAAAGTGAGTCCTCAAAAAGTTTTCTTTTACATCCAATCTTGTCGTTGATGAAAAAGATTTTTAACTCCTCATTAATAAGTACCTTAATCACTATATAAATGAATTCATATAATCAATTGGGCACAATAAATTAGAGTCTATGAGGAGACGATCTAAACTGTACAGCTAACAGGTGGGCGTATGACCTCCCAAGAAGCTACACTACCGGAGGTGCATATAAAACGAGAGCTACTTTTTTTTTTACCAGCGAGGTAGAAAAAAATAAAAATGTTTTTTCTAGACCAGACGTTGAGGCTGACACTGCCCCGGAGCAGAATGCCAATGATCTAGAGAGCAGTGGAGCCGTGAGCTATGGCTACCGTACTGTTCGATGTTAGGTAGCTGTTATTACTTCTATCTTTCCACGCAAACTAGTTTATTGTCGTGTTGAGTCTTCAACAGGTAGTAAAACTTAGGCAAGGCTCAGACCTGAGGAGTTGTACTTTGTTATTGTCGTCTCAGAAAACGAAGTAATGGGATGTTTATAGCTCATGTAAGTCAAACTTCTAGCTTTTTTTATTTGTCTTTACGCCATTTTTTGCAAATAGAGTAGAATAGGAAGGTTATTCTACAGGTTACCAACATATGGGTGCTAGAAGATTATGATTCATTATGTTGCATTAGTTCCGTTCCAACAAACACTTCTGATTGTTCTGAACTGTACGGAGCATGCGTAGTACGGGTTTTTTTCTCACAAAACGTGTAATGTAGGGATGGGATTTGTAAGAAAAATATCGATATCGATATCGAACATAGATATCGGATAGCAATATCGATATCGAAAATTTAACGAATTAAAGTAAAATAATTATAAAATGATAACATAGGAAGACTTATTTTAAGTCATACCTAATCAAAATAAATAAGAAACTATGAAACAAAACAACACCACGACAACCATAAACATAACGAATATAAACTAAAATATCATAAAATAAATTGTTTTATTGAAGAAAATTTAAAAATAGAATCTAGATATTTTTTTTTATAAGTACATATTTATTTCGATATTTCATATTGTTGTAATCAATAGGAAATATGAGCATCAATATTCCGATATTATTTTATCGAAATGTCGATATTTTGTTTAAAAAGGCTAGAAAATTGTAGAGATTTTAAATTTTATATTTTATTTTGATAATTACATATTCATTTCGATATTTTCTATTGTTGTAATATCGATATGGTATATAATAACAATATTCCGATAATATTTTATCGAAATATCTATATATTGTTTAAAACGACTAAAATAACACATAGAAATTTTAAAATAGGAATAACGATATTTTATTTTGATATTACATATTTATTTCGATATTCTACACTATTATAATATAGAATGGAATATTAGCAACAATATTCCGACATTACTTTATCGAAATATCGATATTTTGTTTAAAAATGTCAAATATCGAAATGAATATGACATCAATATTAAATCTCGAAATACTATTATTAATATTTTCTTTAGCAAAATATTGATATTTGGATTAAATAATATCGGAATATCTTCGCCATAGTATATTTTGCCACGAATATTTCAATAATATAGAATACATGACCATAGTTATATATTTTTAGACAATATTTCTTTTATTTATCTCTTACTTTTAAGGTACGACCTTTTTCCGATATTATATAGATATTCCGATATTATCGATTACTGTATAACGATATCAAAATATCGGATATCGGATACAAAATATCCCATCCATAGTGTAATGTGCATACTCCATACATTTCCGGGCAATAAGAAGTGGTTGTTGGAGTAAACCCATTATAGGCAGAAATTGCATTTATTTCGACCACATTGAACAAAAATTAATTTATACAAGTACTACAAGAGGCGGGAAGTTATTTCACTCCAATTTTTTATTAATTTAACGAAAACTATTAATTTAACTTACTTGTCGAAATTGATGAGTCTGCCCAGTATAGGTAGGGGTATTCAAATATGGTGGCTGTTTCTAAACGTTAAATAAAAATATTTTTTCATTCGGAGCTCTACATCCTTAAAACTACCCACAACACAAGAAAAAGAGGACATTATTATTATAAGTAGAGTAAATTTCCTTAAATATAAGCCCTTATAGAGCTATTTACGGTCAATAGTTCACGAAATGTAGCTTTTTAAATAGCAATATTTCATGAAAAAATTTACTGAAAGATCAGTAGTTTTTGAATTTTTATTGAAAATCTATATTTTAAAAACTTTTCGACGTACAGATGTTTATTAGCACTCAAATTAAAGTTAGATTTATATACTGTAAAATAGTTTATACCGTTTATTTTCGTAGAAGTAGTAGTTTTCATGATATTTGCTAAAAAACTTGATTTATAGATGATCGCACAATAACTTTGATTTATTAAACTATATATCTCAGGAACCATAAGACGTATAGATGTCTGCCAGCACTCAAAATAAAGATAGTTAAAATGACTATGAAATAGTTTATTACGTTTATCTTTGTAGGTGTAGCACTTTTTATTATATTTGACAAAATAAATTCACAAAATGTTAGTTTCTAGTTGTCCGCATAAAATGTTTGATTTTTTTTAAAAATATATCTCTAGAACCATAAGACATACATATGACTGGCAGCACTCAAAAAAAAAGATAATTTATTGGAGAAGTTTGTCGGGGGGTGCGGTCAGCAAAGAACAACATAAATAAACATAACCATATTTATTTATTTTATGCCTAGTAACCTACCTTCTACGTCACAACCCCTGATGAAGACCTGAAACTCAGGTCGAAACGTCGGCATAAAATAAATAAATATGGTTTTGTTTATTTATGTTGTCCTTTGCTGACCGCACCCCCAGACAAACTTCTCCAATCATTAATCTACGGTCAACTATCTACACCTCAACATATAATTAACGGACAAGTGCTATGAAAAACATTTCCTATGACATTTTTGCATGAAATAATTTGCTTATTTTATTTGTCCTTCACATAGATTTGGTTAAAGACGGATAAGATACGGAACAGAATTTGTTCTTGATTTCTAAGACCTAAAATGCAAGCAAAAATTTAAGATACTGTGAACAAAAATTATTATTGTTTTCTGATAGATAGGAAGCGACCCTGTCATCGATGGAAATAATATTTAGTATATAAATTAAAAATGTCACTGGGCCTGAAACATAAACAATTTTGAAAAAAATATAAATTTAGAAAGTAATTCTTGTTAAAAAAATTAGCATAAGCCTATGCATAAGCGGGGAGCGGTGTAGCGCAGTGATAAGGAACTTCTAACTTTCGGTTTGAATCCGATTGTGACATATTATTATTTATTCTGTTAATGTAGCCTTGAGTCAACCCTGTGGATCGGGCTCTCTGAGGCCCATTCAGCCTCATAAAGTAGGTACACTTAATAGGGAAAATCTGGTGGTCGGGCATGACTTTGATCAAATCCTTGCACAATCGTTGGGCTAGTAAGTGTACTTCGTTACTAGGTACTGCATCTCTGACCCTCCATGGTAGAGGTAAAGATTTATTTATTTATTATATGCATAAGAATTAGATGATTTATTTTATCTTTTTTTTTTTTAACGACCTCAACTCAGCTTTAAAGAGC
>NW_027111560.1:13682-14748 GCF_000696795.3 Halyomorpha halys
AGAGTAACATACAATTGAAAAGGAATAGTATACAAACAAATTTAGAAATATACAAAATATTGAATTAAATCATAAATGATAAAAAATTGATAACTGATAATTGAATAGTACAAAATTTTAATTGATTGAAATTCGTGGAATTGTATGGTAGTAAATATATTGTTAATGTAGCCTTGAGTCAACCCTGTGGATCGGGCTCTCTGAGGCCCATTCAGCCTCATAAAATAGCTACACTTAATAGGGGAAAATCTGGTGGTCGGGCATGATTTTGATCAAATCCTTGCACAATCGTTGGGATAGTAAGTGTACTTCGTTACTAGGTACTGCATCTCTGACCCTTCGTGGTAGAGATAAAGATTTATTTATTTATTATATGCATAAGAATTAGATTATTTATTATTTTTATTTTTTTTTAACGACCTCAACTCAGCTTTAAAGAGCAGGTTTCAGTAGTCTTCAGATTCATTACTACTTGGAAATTATTATGCTTTTACTTTTTCATTTATTAAGTATATGGAGGAACATTGGAATTGGAAAGAGAGAAAAAATTATTCAGTGTTGTTTTTTTTTTATTCTTATTTAATTATGATTATTCCAGCCCTACCAGTGTATTGGTTATTGACCTTCACAAGGATTGAGTACAGCAGTATACAGACGATACGTGATGATTATCTAAGCTGAAATAGAAGCGATATCATAATAAAGAGGGCGATAAAAAAGAAATGATAAAAAAAATATAATAAAAAATGCCGACTAATACGATTAGAGACGTTTACGACTTGGCCGGCGGCTTATTGGCTTTGATTTAATAGTCCCAGGGGTCTGACTCCATCGATTAAGCTGTTCGGCGGAGCGGGGAACGCCCTCCCCTCGGGCCTACCAATACCTGTACCCATCGATATCATACCTAGGTCTACCGGGAGGTCGTAACTCTTGTCTCGATTAGGAGGCTTCGACAGGGGTTTACAAGCTTCCAATCAAATCAGTTCATGTTGATGATTTTTAACGATCTAATAGAGTCTATCATACAAGGGGTATTCATGATCTATGTTAAAGCGTGTTAAAT
>NW_027111560.1:20138-20528 GCF_000696795.3 Halyomorpha halys
GGTAAAACATATAACATTTAACACAACATCATGAATACCCCTACAGTTACAACAGGTTCATTCTGACAGGTGGTGGATATTTCTAGCCAACAGCAGTTTACGAGCAATCTTGTAATTTTTTTATTTCAAATAAAAAACCAGTTGTTATTGTTTTCAGTAATGAACAATGGATGAATGAGAAATATTAAAGAATTTTATGAACAAATAAAAAGGAAAAATAGAAATATCCAATTATAATGGGAAAGCCGACACCACTCGATATGTTCCTATTGCGTTTGAGCTTCGCTATATTTTGTTTTTGTTTTTTTTTAAATAATTTATTTATTGATATTTACAACTGTATACACATATATACAACAAGTAAATTTGCTGTAGGTGACATAGTGACAT
>NW_027111560.1:21679-22991 GCF_000696795.3 Halyomorpha halys
AAATCTCCCGAAACGTTGCTGATGATATGAAATAAACTATTGTATTTTAATAAGGAAGAATTTGTGCCATTCACTAAATCCAGTTTATTATTACAATTATATATTTATTATTACAATTATTACTTATAAGGGATAGTCATGATGTTAAGTATAACAAGTTAAAGTGTGTTTAATGGGATAAGTTGTGTTAAATGAAGAAATATTTCCATCTTTTAGCATATTGTAACTATATAACATTTAACATGGTTGAGAATCTGTTAATAGGGCTGTTAAATGGAGAATGACGTCACGCAACAGACCAGCTGAGATCGTCATAATTTTGTCTGTTGTCGTTTTGATAGGTCAGTTGCCCATAGTTCGCGTTTGTTTTGAACCTTTTTAAACTCTTATTAAAGTAATGGATGAAAATAATAACAAAGTAACGGGCCAAAATAACTAGAGGAGGAAACAAGGTACAAGCGAACTGTAGGAGAATTAAAAAACTAACCTCGTAAAAATTACAAGATCACAAAAAAATTACTCACAGTCCTATACTTATAACAGTTACCATGTATATGTCATATATAGGTTTTTGTTATCGGGTAAATAGTTTATAAATAGTTCTTTGAGTGTATATGATATATTAGTGTTGTTGTAAGCGCATGTTTATGGTTTTGTTGAATTTGTTTTTTAGCAGCCTGAAGATGGGGGAAATCTCCCGAAACGTTGCTGATGATATGAAATAAACTATTGTATTTTAATAAGGAAGAATTTGTGCCATTCACTAAATCCAGTTTATTATTACAATTATATATTTATTATTACAATTATTACTTATAAGGGATAGTCATGATGTTTAGTATAACAACTTAAAGTGTGTTTAATGGGATAAGTTGTGTTAAATGAAGAAATATTTCCATCTTTTAGCATATTGTAACTATATAACATTTAACATGGCTGAGAATCTGTTAATAGGTCTGTTAAATGGAGAATGACGTCACGAAACAGACCAGCTGGGTTCCACATAATTTTGTCTGTTGTCGTTTTGATAGGTCAGTTGCCCATAGTTCGCGTTTATTTTGGACCTTTTTAAACTCTTATTAAAGTAATAGATGAAAATAATAACAAAGTAACGGGGCAAAAAAACTAGAGGAGGAAACAAGGTACAAGCGAACTGTAGGAGAATTAAAAAACTAACCTCGTAAAAATTACAAGATCACAAAAAAATTACTCAGAAAATGCACTAGAAACTCCTGTATATTTAACATATAACATAGACTTTAAAATCAGGTTGCTCACAGTCCTATACTTATAACAGTTACCATGTTAAAAA
>NW_027111560.1:23041-24249 GCF_000696795.3 Halyomorpha halys
TCTATAAATCAATAAATAAATAAATTTAAATAAAGAAAAGTACTTACATGTAATACATCAAATTATATTAAACTGTTGTTTTCTTGGTAGGAAAAAAAATTATATTCATTAGTGCTCCCTCCAGAAGTCCTTGAAACCAAAAAAAAAAAGGTTTCTGGTCTTTTTTTTCTAATTAGAACATATCAATAACTTCAACATGAATCTCCCAATCCAATACATAATATTTGAGAATGTATTTCGGCTGATGCGCGAGATCTTTTGTTTTTACTAAACGTGAAGAGACCAAACTTAACATACAGGATATATTTATTAATTAATTTATAGTATTAATTAAATTAATTGTTGTACTATCGTATTTTAAATTATTTAGAACATTTTTTCGTTTTACTTTTATTCTTCGCCTGTGTTCTGAACCAACCTTCCTAACTGAGTATGGTTTTTCCGAATGTGAATTCTGAGTATAAGTTCTCATCACACCCGGGTATTCACACACGGAGATTCGCTCCAAAGATTTTTCAAAATTTATGTTAATTTTTCTTAATAATCATGAAACAAAAAAGTTTATCCAAACCTCTTCTATATTTTACATAAGCCAAGACGTTTCTTGAATTTAGGTTGTTACGTATATTTGTTTTATTGTTTCGCCAATTTCTCCTACATTTGGTTCGATTTCATACCAGTACTCTCCGGCTGTTCTTTATCCTAGCATAACACAAATGTTGTCAAAATAGATTCGTATTGTTCATGATAACTTAATCTTCTCGTAATTCCCTGGTCGCAGATTCTGTTGTAAGTATTAAGAGTCTATTTTTTTATTGGGACTGTGCGCATATAATAATTTAACTTTATATAATCTTTTAAAGATATGGAAAGTAAAAAAAACAAAAAAAAAAAAAAGGAATGTCATAATGTTCACGTCATTTCCCTTCGAATCCATGTTTTATTGAAGGGTGAGGGTAGAGAAAATAATTACTTTTATTTAATTTAAAACATTCCTTGGCATTCGGAGATTAACAATAAACCTTTAATTTCGAACAATCGTTCTTTAGAATAATATTTCTGGACGCATTTTGTAGAAATAAGACGAAATGACCTCGATTGTTATTAATCAAAAATTCAGGACAAATTAGGAGTTTCGAATTAAGTATCTTTAATTCTCTACATTAAAAAAAATCAAAAAATATATAACTTTTAATAATGTTATATTA
>NW_027111560.1:29574-32326 GCF_000696795.3 Halyomorpha halys
TAAAAACAGTTTACAATATAAGGTCACGAGGCCATCTTCTTTTCAGGCGCCTCGGAGGATTGCCAGGAATGGAAGAGGAAGCAAGGTTAGAAACGAGTGGGTTTGGGTGGTTAGGGAGTTTATTATGGAAGGAATAATATCGGGTTCGGGCTAGATCGACTTATACATAGAATTAGTCTAAACAAATTATAATGATAATTATACTTATTTATTGACTGGTTTTACTGGAATTATCATAATAAAATAAAATAAAAATTATATGAGGAACCAATTGATAAACTACCGTGAAAAATAACTTTATAGAGAATTACTCAATATGAACATTACAAATATTATGCAATTAAATTACTTGCGAAATTAATTAAGCCTTAAATATACAAATATTTTTTTAAATAAGGACTTTGTTAGAGTTTTTTGCTCTGAAAATGTAATTCTTATACCGTTTTCGATTTAAAAACTAAAAAAACAAAACAATATTATTCTCTTAAGAAAAGAAATTTCCTAAAAATGTTTTTAATAAAATATGAAATCAGGCTTAAAAAAAGCCAGTGATGCCAAAAACAACAATTCAGAAAAAATTCAGTTACACTGTTTTAAATTTTAATTAGAGTGCTACCAATGGTTAGTTTCTCTACACGCCTGTAACACTCCAATTTAACTTAGATCAGATTTACTAAATGTATTATAATGTACAGCTGTAAATAGCAATAAATAAATATAAAAAAAAAAATTTAAAATATCAAATGTGAACTAAAGATTTAGCAAAATGTTTATTTTTAATTTAAACCTGAAGACATTTATCTTTAAAATAATATTGTTTTAAATAGCTACAACAATTTTTAATTATATAATTATCCATTTTTATGACTACATAATTCTTGGTGAGTAGGGAATTATAAACTAATTCTCTCAGCATTAATCTGTCTTTTTTAATTTTTTTTTCATAATAATAAAGATTGACTTTTAAAAGATAATATTTTTAATAATCTTCTTAAAATGAAACTAGATAAAATAGTTGGAAAAGAGATTAGTAAGTTTTTGCTAAGCCTAGATTACAAATATTTTAAACAGTTAATTGTTGTTTTTTTAACTTTGCCTTTTGACATTTAAATGTCATCCTTAACGCCAACCGTTCAATATAATCCGGAAAAAAAGGATGCAAATTCCTTCTTCAGATAGGCAACAACCTATTTTAACTTAAAAAAAACAAAACAAGTTTTCTTATAAGTGAGTAGAATTCAGTTCTGTGAGTAGGTGTATATATAAATTTGATTAACTGTTATATTTTTCAAAGTAACTTGATCACTTTTACTAATGGCCCAACAATATGCATTGTAAAAACTAATTATTTGACTCAACTAATAATATTATAAATGATGAGTTTGTTGTTTGTTTAGGCTCCATTACGATTAATTTATTTATAGTATTATGTCTATTTTAGTGATCAGTGGTGGTAAACAAACAAACTAAAAAAATACATTGTTTTACTTTATATTTATATTATTTCAATTTTTTGAGACAAGGTAATTATTTATTAAATAAATCAAAACTTGTATCGTTTTTTGTCTCCACACTTTTTATTTCACCAGTCCAACGTTTCGGCCATTTTAGCAATCATCAAGGACATCTTCAATTATAAATTCTCCTCACATTAAATTTAAAATTTCTTTTGCAGGCTATTCTGCTCAGATCATTCATTAATTATAAGTTAAAAAACCTATTGTTCTATTTAAAATCATAATTATCCAAATATTCTTATTTTAAAACTATCCACCAAAATCACTAACCATATAACATAAAAAGGTGTATATGGTTAGTGATTTTGGAGGATAGTTTTAAAATAAGAATATTTGGATAATTATGATTTTAAATAGAACAATAGGTTTTTTAACTTATAATTAATGAATGACCTGGGCAGAATAGCCTGCAAAAGAAATTTTAAATTTAATGTGAGGAGAATTTATAATTGAAGATGCCTTGAGGATGGCTATAAAATGGCCGAAACGTTGGACTGTTGAAATAAAAAGTGTGGAGACAAAAAACGATACAAGTTTTGATTTATTTAATACATTGTTTTATTTCTATTTGATCATATAAACAAGGAATTAATTGAATATTTTAATATCAATTTGACATAATTATAATTATCATTTTAATTAAGTATGAAACCTCCTCTATTTCATAAAATGAACTTATTAATCCTGTCTCGTGAATTTGCCCAAGGCCTACAGAAGGTCGTAGAAAGTGATGTCTCCATTCCCTAATAAATCAAGAACTTGCTAAGAAGTGCCTGTGGTTTTACTACTAATATAAAATATTCGTTCAACGCAATGCCGCCTGTATATATAAAACATATCACCCGTGTGTCGTAAAAGAGCATCCCAACAGGTAGCCATTAACAATCGATATAGCAACGAAACTATAAAGTAGCCTTTATATATCGAGTTGTAGTGATGTCGATATTTTACATAGCTCCAGCTGACAAAAGGAAGAATGGGTTTGGAATCTCGCTTTGTGGCGTCCCCAGCTACCAAGATGTTTCGTTGCGTAATCTGCCATGGTTCGTTAAAGGGATATATCTCAGGGATTATGGTCCATGAATTTATCTATAGGCCCTCCAAGGGTTATACTGCTACCTTCAGGAGGGCCGAGGAAGGTCAGAAATAAATTGGGGAATAGTTCTAATGATTAGGGGAACTACATAGTTGTCTCGTCAGAGCTGCGATTGTTGATGACACTTTAATCCTTACCC
>NW_027111560.1:32376-33417 GCF_000696795.3 Halyomorpha halys
TAGTGTATACTAATTTTTTGTATTGAATGGGAAGTTTAGAGCGTTTGTCAAGTAAGTGTTGTAGCAATAGGAATCTACGAGCAGTTTCTTGTCGTTTCAGTCTTGTGTGTGGATTCCAAGTAAGTCTCTTGTCAACATGGAGTCCTAAGTATCGAACCTGTTCAACAGGCAAAATTAAAATATAAAATAATAATAATTTAATAATCTTTACTCAACATTAAAGTGGATCGCCAGATATTTATTTGGAAATAAAATCAGCCATATGGATCTCATTGCTGATCACACTTTCTCATACCTCGGTGGATTTCATTGATTAATTAATTTTTATAGTTTAAAATTTTTGACTATTATAATTATTTTGTTGTTATCTATAGTTACCAAGATTTGCTGTTTCAAATAAACTTTATTTTATTTATCCTTATCCCGGCAACAAGGAAATTTCAATTTATCCTTTATTAGCAACTAGGATTCAAACTTCCTTTCGTGGATAAGAAGCAGCTGTCGAATATAAACAGAAGCACTAGACTGCCCCAGGTCATGCTTTGTTTCAACAAACTCAATTCTTTATTCTTAATTATTCCCAATTATCCGATGATTCGGAGATGTGTTTATAATTCAGACACCCACCCCCTCTCCTTTTAGTCTATATAAGTCAGTACTGATTTCACTAATTGCCATTTTGTTCTCTACTTTTCGCAGGGGCAAAGCGAAATGAGTGAGCGTTGAAGATATGCGCATTGCCTACAACAACATCGTCATCGTTACGGTAAGATATATTTATTATTACAATTATATATTTATTATTACAATTTAATAATCTTTTTACTGGAAGAGTCTTATGGAATTAAACTGGATTTAGTGAATGACACAAATTCTCCCTTATTAAAATACAACAGTTTATTTCATATCATCAGCAACGTTTCGGGAGATTTCCCCCATCTTCAGGCTGCTAAAAAACAAATTCAACAAAACCATACAACATGTGCTTACAACAACACTAATATATCATATACACTCAAAGAACTATTTATAAACTATTTA
>NW_027111560.1:38691-40355 GCF_000696795.3 Halyomorpha halys
TGAAATAAAAAGTGTGGAGACAAAAAACGATACAAGTTTTGATTTATTTAATACATTGTTTTATTTCTATTTGATCATATAAACAAGGAATTAATTGAATATTTTAATATCAATTTGACATAATTATAATTATCATTTTAATTAAGTATGAAACCTCCTCTATTTCATAAAATGAACTTATTAATCCTGTCTCGTGAATTTGCCCAAGGCCTACAGAAGGTCGTAGAAAGTGATGTCTCCATTCCCTAATAAATCAAGAACTTGCTAAGAAGTGCCTGTGGTTTTACTACTAATATAAAATATTCGTTCAACGCAATGCCGCCTGTATATATAAAACATATCACCCGTGTGTCGTAAAAGAGCATCCCAACAGGTAGCCATTAACAATCGATATAGCAACGAAACTATAAAGTAGCCTTTATATATCGAGTTGTAGTGATGTCGATATTTTACATAGCTCCAGCTGACAAAAGGAAGAATGGGTTTGGAATCTCGCTTTGTGGCGTCCCCAGCTACCAAGATGTTTCGTTGCGTAATCTGCCATGGTTCGTTAAAGGGATATATCTCAGGGATTATGGTCCATGAATTTATCTATAGGCCCTCCAAGGGTTATACTGCTACCTTCAGGAGGGCCGAGGAAGGTCAGAAATAAATTGGGGAATAGTTCTAATGATTAGGGGAACTACATAGTTGTCTCGTCAGAGCTGCGATTGTTGATGACACTTTAATCCTTACCCGACTCTGATGTATGTACTGATGTGCAGTGTACATATCAAATAAGAATACATGATAGAAGATATCTACAACAGCTCAGCAGTCGAGGTTTCGCCAATTCAGGACTATGCCTAGGTCAGGTAATCACAAATATCACCTGTATTAAGTTAAAATGCTGCACATCTCACATCAACAATTCACATAGACGTCAACCAAGGAGGGCTTATCAGGCATAAACATCGATACACATACTTCACAGGGCCAAGTTCAGAGTAAAAAGAGATGTTTGGATGTCTCTGGTTGATTAGTAACATATCTTTCTGGACTGTTGATGTGAGATGTGGTGCATTTTATCTTAGTGCATGTCACACGTGATTTCCTGTCCTGATGATCGCTGAATTAGTTAAACATCGAGGTAATAAGTGTTCATGTATTAGAAGCACTCTTAATCGGTATGTTTGCTTCAGTTTTTTTTGTTTTGTTTTTTTTAATTTTTTTTTTTATTTTAGTATGTATGAGATCATTTATCACTATTACCTATTGTCCACAACTGTGTGGCAGATTGTAATATCTATCAATAAATAAATCTATCAATAAAAAAAAAAGTTTGTCTTCATACTTGTGATATTAGTGATTTCTGAGCTGATGATACCTGGATTGGTGAAACTTGTGAGTTATTTGCCGCTAGTCTGGAGATTCATAGTTGGAATATTCCAATGATATTCTCACTTCAATTTTGTCTCTTAGGGAGTTTTTTCTCTTTTATATTATTACATAAATCGTATTTTGCCTTAACAAAGCCTTCATTTAATTGCATATACTAACTTTCTCAGCATTTCAAACCTTATTTTAAATTTAACCGAAACAGTCACCCGTAGTCCCATCAGGCACTGCTGGAAAAAAAAAATAAGAGTGAAGGCAGCTGAAGAAACTGAACTGGAATGTCAAAA
>NW_027111560.1:42306-43638 GCF_000696795.3 Halyomorpha halys
TGTTCTTTCTCTGCTTTCAACTTGTTAATTTACTTATATTTTTTTTGTTGTTCACGGAATAGGTAACACCCCTAAGTTTTCTGTGATCTACTTGTAAAGGTATTCGCCAGTGGTCATAATTCAACAATTGTTTATATAGTGGTATATTTTAGTAATATTGTGGGAATAATGCGGGGTTTTCGTTATTTCCAAGAAAAATAACGTGGCGCCTAAGGAGTAATTTATTCTTTATTGTTTTGTTTTGTTTTTTCCTTTTGCAATTATTTATTTTTTTTTATTTGACTTTAACTCACCCCCTTCTCCGCTGAGCGTGAGTAACGATAAACGTATAACTAAGGATAAATCAAAATTTGCGATTATAACTCTTATCCCAGGTCTTGCAGCCGTCTATCAGAGCTGATGGCTTTATCGTGGTATGGTACATCCTAAGCTTCAAATAATTTTACAAATTAATAAATTTTAAAAAAATTATACTAAATAGGTCCCGTTTTATTTATTAGATTAATTCCTCAATAGTAGTAGATACTACTAGTTGAATATAATCTTAGTTCATAAATTTTTTAAATGATACTCAAAACTCCAACGTGTTTGTATTGACCTATAACTTTTAATGAACTATCAAACTTCATTTAAGAATCTCTCATAAATTCTCCTTTTAAATATCGAAGTATACTTTTTTTTTCTTTAGTTAATCGAGCTGAGTAAAGCTGTCTTTATGATGGAACAGCGGTTCTGCCTTTTAAAATTCTTCAGTTTTATGCGAGACATTTTTTTAATCATAAAAGTGCTATCTAGAGATATATCTGGATTTTATATCATTCTCAATTCGGAACAATTCAATTAAGTTTTGATGAGTTTGTTCACTGTGAATGCCTTCTTTTTTTAAGGTAGCTGTTGATGATAATTGCAGAGGCCCACATAACTTAACAATTGCTTTTTAAACTATATTTTTGTTATAATAATGCCATTATGCGAGCCAATTATTATCTTCTTTATCATGTTGTGTACAAACAGTCCTTTTGGTTAAAATAAAATACGTCGGCGTGACGGTTGTGAAAACTGCGCGTGACGCTTTCGTTTAATTTAACGAAACCGAGCTCTTTATTATTAATTCAAATTATTATATATTTACTGTTTCATGTATGTAAACATTTATTCGTAATAAAATAAAATAAATAAAAGTTATTACATAGTTATTTATTAGGTTTTTTTTTTGTGAGATCCTAAAACAAAATCCTCAAGGTATGAGGCTTGAGTCATTGTTTCTAAATACTCAATTCTAATCAAGATGTAAAATTATCTAAATCATTAAAAACCATTTGAAGGAGCTTT
>NW_027111560.1:44953-46431 GCF_000696795.3 Halyomorpha halys
AAAACGACTTTAGGTTTTTCTGCTGAGTAAATTACTTGCATTATTAAAAAAATAAAAAATAAAATATTCCTTTGTTTTCACCGAGATATACGTAATAACAAAATTATTTTTATGGTTTTTAAGTTTTTTTTTTTTATGAGTTTTTATAGTCAAGATTCTTTAAATATGAGATTCAGCGTTACATAAATCTTTATTTCTTTTTTATTTCGTGAATGTTTTTCCCTCATTTTCAAGATTTACCTCGAAAATCATTTTTAAATATAAGGGGTATTAAATGGAGAAATATTTCCATCTTTTAGCATGTTTAAACGGTATAACATTTAACATGCTTGGGAGTCTGTTACTAGGTCTGCTAAATGAAGAATGACGTCACGCAACAGACCAGCTGAGCCCCTCACCATTTTGTTCGTTTTCGTGTTAGGTTATTTCTTCGTAGTTTGTGTTTTGATTGTTTCGAATGTTTTTATAACTATTAAAGCAATGGATGACAATAATAATAATGTAAGGACAGTTGTCAATTAAAAATGGAGAATGATATCACATAACAGACTAACTGAGCTCTACACATCATTTCGTCTGTTGTCATTTAGATAGGTTAGTTCATGTGTTGTTTTTGTGGTGTTTTTGCTTTAGACGTTTTTAAACTCTAATAACGTAATGGGGGAAAAATAGGAGAAGAAACAAGGAACAAATGAGGTGGAAGAAAGATAATGTGTCGAAACTGTTGGATATTTTACTATCTCGTTAAGATTACAAATTTACAAAAAATCCGCTAGGAGCTCCTCTGCATTTAACATATAACATGAACTGTGAATTAGGCTATTCACAATCCTATACTTTTAACATTTTACATAATGAATACCTCTATAACATATGACGATAAGATTTACCATTAACAAGACAAGTAAGCTACTGAAACGTCTTTATATATTATTATGTAATAATATATAAAATGTATTATCGTGAGATTTCAATAAATTACTTAATCTAGTCAGTTTGAAACCGAAACGGCTCATAGACGCGAGTATTGGTTGCCTGCACAACACCACTGTCTTGCTGGTCCAATCTTCTTCTGCCACTGGGCAATTAGGTAACACGAATTATTTATTGTATACTTCTGTTTATTAAACAAAATTTTATCAACTCTTTCTGAAATTTTCCTTCAGATTATTATCGTTTCTCTAAACGATTGATGTTAAATATGTTGATTTATGTTTAGTCCCTTTAAAATATATTAATTGTTTTGGCAATAGTAACCATATTATGAGTTTTGTTATATGTATGAATAGATTATATACATATAATGATGTATTGGCTATTTAATAAATTATGGCTATCGCTCTTATATTTTTTTCCGACACCTTTAATAAGCAAATTGGTTCTTTAGCCTGTTACGTTTGTCGAATCACATTTACCCTTCGTCGTAAACCTTCGTCTTGCCCCACAGTATCTTTTAATAATACCCCACTTATTCCTGT
>NW_027111560.1:47891-50936 GCF_000696795.3 Halyomorpha halys
TAATATACAATTAAAAAGAGTAACTGGAGTTAGGAGGGTGTATAGAGGCAGTAGGTAACCTGAGGCTCATGATATAAAGATGGCCGTGGGTTCGATCTGACTCCATAAAGGAACCCTTACATTACGTATTATCGCAGAAGACAAATAAAATAAGGACCGTTTATAATGGGTTTACTGATGGAAATGATATTGTCAATGAATAATAAATAAAGATATCGGATATATTAAAACGGACACGCATTATCCACACGCTCCATCTACGTCTACTGTGCCTTCAGAATTATCTAACAGTAACTTACCATGCACAACGGCCTCCATGATCCATGACCTTCCTGAAGGAATCCGGAGTACGGTCGGATAGCTGTCTCCAACTTAATGCCTCCTTATGTGGGAGCTGTCGTTCGGGAACGGCCCTTTCATTATGCCCTTATCGATTGTCTTATCGTGATGGATGACTCTCTCTAGCGGTAGTCTCCGATATATCTATATACATGTATATATAAATAAAGCAAGTCGCCCCTTTCCATTAGTGTGATATCCTCTTCCGATCGTATTTACGCCGTTTTAGTTTTTGCGAAACGTCCAAATTGGAAAATATTGCTCCTTTTCGGAATTTAGGATGCGTTTCCATTTTTCGTGGGTGTGTTGTAAAGGAGTAGGGGGGCGAACTATAGCCAATGTTACCTTTTAACCGGTTTATCTTCAAAATAAAATCCAAAGAATATATATATATTTGTAAGCATCAAGTAATAAATAGCCTATAAATAAATAACATCTCGTTTCAGAAATGGTGGAAATCCTATCGCCTACACTACCTCCTGACATAATCGGCCCTTTTACTGCGGTTAAAATTACATATTTATAAAAACATACTCTATCCACCTCACCAATGGTACAAAGCCCCATCTAAAAATGTTTCAAAATTCTATGCTGCGGAAGATCATCCGGACTACAACATGAAAAGAGGTGAAACCGCCGGCTCGTCACAAACTACTTGATGTTCCGGGCTTTATCAAGAGGAGACATATTAAATTCCTGGACTTATAATAGCCACTTGTAAATATTGTAAAAACTTCCAGATTTAGGCCTTTAACACACACCATTGGTGTGCCCCATCACCAAATAATATCATATAATAGAACCCTGGTTATATACCTCAAAACATCGACCAGCAGTTTGATATTTTAAAATGAAACCCAGTTTTAGAGAAAGACAAAATATCAACACACAGAATACGTCAACTATCACTCTATAATCTCAAATAAGGCCCTCGCAAAAAAAAAAAAAAGTTTCAACCATCGTTTTGTAGTATACCAATATATTTACCTCTGTCTTACATTATTCTTTCGAAAAGTTTCCAGTAAGGTGTGTTGATTTTTTTTATATGTTGTAAAGTTTTTTTTCGATAACTTCATATCGGTGTATGCCGATACACTTATCAATTTTTTTAATAAATTCGAAATTCTGTTTCTTGAAAATGTTCCTAAGAAATGGCGTTGCACATTTTATAGGTTATTTTGTATTTTAAGATATAACAGGTTATTATTATTTGTATTATTATTGTATTGAAATATTTTTGTGCACCTAGTGTTTGATTTAATCGTTTTTCTATATATTTTACTGAAATAAATTATGTTTTGTATTTTTTTCCGTGGTCAGTCAAAGTGAAGACGCTTTCTGTGAAGTCTCTTTTTTTAAATTTGATACTTATGTTTTTCTATATAAATTTGAAATGATATTTAATTCATTAGTCGAAGTTGATCATGTATTCCTCATGTGTATGAAACTGACAAATACAATCCAAATTTACACGTATGAAACCGCAGGGCGCACAGCTTGTATACAATAATACAACAATATCAGTACCTGTCGGTTGTATTTCGATTTTTCTTGATACATAGACATGTCAGTTCGACCAATCACTACAATAAAATTTGTATGTTATCTATGTTTAAAAAATAAATAAATCAACTGATATAATTATTAATGAGATTGACTGCCGTCATTCAACATTTGCCGACAAGATATATCTTAACTGAGCCTGCTCTTTTAAAGCCAGTCTTCTCCGACTAGAACCAAATTGGCCCAGGACTCGCCATTCGAAATCACCCAATTAATTTCGCTGACATAAAAAGTTATAAAACAACATTTTTTTTTTGGCTGGCGGGCAAAATTTATAACGAACCCAACAGTTTGTGAGGACAAGATTAAAAATTCATCTTTCTGCGTTGTTATAGGATTTTTTTTTATTCTATTAATTGTAATAGGATTCGGGAATTATGAATCTCCTCTTCTAAAGTTTTCTAGATGTAATCGAAAACTCGAAAAACATGTCTTTCACCCCAGCTCCTATAGTTGGCTCTGTAGTAATATTTCAGACTACTTCATATATTCATCTCCTAAGTAATCGAAACAAAGTCAAAATGGTCTTATCTGCCTACAACTCCCTCATTTACTGGCCTATTACTAAATTAAATTAATCTAAAATCGGATAAAAATACATCCAAGTATCTGAATTCTCAAAGCGACTTCTGGACTACGCCATGTCCGTTTTTTGTTGGATATCGACTAAAAAACAGGATGATCCTCGAAGACTGGCGGTATTCCAAAGAGATAGCTCGTCCTGGGAACCAGATCTGTCTCAAAGTTGAATTACGCGCTCTATTTCTGCCACAAGCCCCTGTTTATTTAATACCTTCATTAGTTTTCCTGTCGCTCCCTAATTGTAATTCTACGAATCCCGTTTATCTTTAGATGTCCCAAATAGAGACCAGCATTACTTTAAATTCTTCTTTGATAAAAATAATCGATATTTTCATAAATGGTACTTAATTCATTCACTTAAAATAACAAAGTATAATACAAAATAATGAAGTATTAAAAATATAAACTTAAACGGATTAAAATCAAATTGGCAAACACAGTTTTTATTTTTAATATAGTTAAATTTTAACACCTAATGAATTAACATGAAAAATATATAGGGAGATGGTCAGGGTTGCGGTCAAAAGAGAAATAAAAATAGTTTACAACTATTTATTTTCC
>NW_027111560.1:51801-53387 GCF_000696795.3 Halyomorpha halys
CTGACCATCTCCCTATATATCAATTTTTACGGTCAACTATACATACATATATATAACATGAAAAATATATAATTTATATTAAATAAAAAACTCTGGTACAAAGGGCGCATAACACAGTTCTGAACTTAAATTAATGCTTTTTTCAGAAAACATTTATTTATAAATAAAGCTATTTTTATGCGTTATCTATTATTCTAAATTATCTCCTGCAACTTTATATGCTGTTTATTAATTTTCCCAAAATATTCAGCATCTTCACAGTATATTATATATCTATATTACTATTGTTTCCGTATTTTTTTTTTTTTCAACCTGGGAAAATATTTCTGATTTTTTTTCTCCTTTAGTTAATTATCAAGCTCTATTTTGTGGCTATTTATTGATAATTTCGGGTAATTTCCATTGCTTTTGTGTAACAGATTGAACGTATGTTGTGGATCACTGGAGAAGGGAAGTATAGGGGAGTGGAATAGAGAGAAAAGAGGGAAAGAATGAATAAGGAAAATGTAATATAACTTTGTGCGAGAAGAAGGAGGAACAAATATTTAAAAAATATTGGAAACAAATTCTACTTAAGTTATAGTTAATTATTTTTTGAAAAAAAGAAAAAGTCTGTTAATATATATTAGTGTTTATATATCCAATCATGGATTGATAAGTATGCTGTATGTTTTAACAACCCTATGTATTTGGGCAGCATTGCTAAATAAAACATTCTCTCTGTATAACTAACAATGAAGGCATGGTCAATTCTTTCAAATAAATACAATTTAAGGTGTTTTAGAAACAACTACTTTGAAAATCGGCATTCAAGCCCTATCAGACTATTTCACCGAAAATAAGACCTAGGTTATGTTAAATAACATTAAATTGTACATTGATTTGTCAAGTTCGATTAAAATTGTTTTTGAGAAAATGGTGAACATTTGTAAAATGGCATGTCCAGTCGATTTTAGGGAAATAGTTACTGTAAAATATCACTGTGGGAGGAGGGAGAGGGGAAGTTTGAGGGAAAATTTGGGAAATTTAAGATCTGAAAACCTACTCCAAACTGTAAAAATTGTGGTAAAACATAACTTTTTGGTCATTTATAGATATCAGTTATCCAAAAATGTTTAAGAACAGAGGAAATTTATGTTAAAGTTCTCTAGACCAAAAGAAAGTTGAAGATCTGGTATAAATTGTTGGGAAATGTTACATTCTGATCAACATTTTTTGAGATTTATATGGTTAGATCTTCAAATATCAAGTATGAGCACTTATCAGCTTAGAAACATCAAAATGGATAGAAATATTGTCCACAAAAAATTAGGAACAACAAAAAATTTAATCACTATATTTATCAAGTTCATGAATTAAAGTTAAGCAAACAGCATATTAAGGATTTACATTTGTTTTCTATTATAAGATTAGATTTTATTTTTAAACTATTTTGTTCTTTCCCCCCACATTTATTCTTGAAATAAACTTGATTTTGATATCTATAATAATTTTGATATCTATCTGTATATAATTTATATCAATTATATTGTATTTATGTATGTATAGTTGACCGTAAAAATTGATATATAGGGAGATGATCAGGG
>NW_027111560.1:55514-58242 GCF_000696795.3 Halyomorpha halys
ATTTTTTTTTTTTTTTCCCGTATTGTTTTTTGTTTTTATACATCTCCGGTACTTTTTAGCTTTATATTTTACGTATTTTTGTATGAAACTATTGCTCTTGCCTTTGTTACTTGTTTTTTTTTTATTCTTTTCATTGTATCTTTGTATTTTTATTTCTATCATTTTATCTTAACATAGTTTCATTTTGTATCTTTTTAGCCCTGATGAAGCCCTGCAAAGTGGGTCGAAACGTTGGAATATAAATAGTTGTAAACTATTTTTGTTTCTCTTTTGACCGCAACCCTGATCATCTCCCTATATATATCAATTATAAATTGTTTGCATGCATAAATCCACAAATGTGAAAACTAAAAATGGTTTAATTGCTTAAACAGACTAGTTTGGAAAGATATTGTCATTATACATTTTTACTTTTAAAAACTGGGTGCATAAGTACCTCTTTTCTGACTATAAAATATGAGTTTATAACTAACTAGGATAATAATTTATCATTGTTCTAATTTTTTTCAGGTGGTGACGCTGGCGGCCTATGCTGTTGGCTGGCAACGCGAAATCAGGTCAACAAATAGTTCTGAAGCATCCTGGGACATGTAAGTGTATTCAATATGATTTTTATGGTTATGATTCTGTTAAATATACGGTTTAATAGGGAGTGTAAATAGGCGATAAGATGAAAAAACCACAGAGGTCAGCCCAAGGGGACCTCGAATCATTAAAGATGGGGAGCTCTCAACACTATGTCCATTTTCATAACTTTACAGGAGAGAAAACACCAAGTCCATATGGTGTTCTATACCTCTAAATGAAAGTGGACTTGGTGTTGTTTTAAAACATGCTATATCCGGTTCTAACTGGTTTTGGACATAGTGCTCTATTCCTCTAAGAAATATGAGAAAAGCTGATTTTAACTCTGTAATAAAGTCAATATGGAAAAAAATGGACATAGTGTTGTATCCCTCCGAGGTACAGATTTATTTATTTTTATTTATTATTATACAGTATGTACAGCCATATTTTGAAAGTTTGAGTTAGAAGCTTAGGGGCTTCAAAACTTGACTTCCGAAGGGCTCAAAAATTATTGTTACACCAGAAATGCAATACATTTTTAAATTATAAACTTCATAGATGAAGTTTAAATTAAGTAAATGAAGGATGGCATTTACCATGTGTTTTAGATCATTTTATATTATATGTTTAGGGAATATTACAATTACCATACTAAGGGTATATTCATAATTATTTTACTATAAAGCTTTCCCATCAATTTGTCATAACTATTTTTATTATATAATATCATTAAAGCACTATTAATTATTAACATGACAAAATAATAATAATAAATTATATCATAAAAATAATTTATTTAATAATAAATTTGTTTCAACTCTTATTACTTTGTTCAAATAAAAGTGCATAGCCATCATCACTATATAAACTAAAGATCTAATTATTATAATAAAGCTTTGAACTTAAATGAAAGAAAATATTTCTTCTAATAAAACAAACAACACTGTGAATTTATCTTCATATTATAAGATAAATTCAACTTGATGCAAAAGAATTTAGCATTATAACTTGTAGTAAAAGTTATAATAATTTTCTAATTAAGAAATAAAAATGAAATATTCATCTAAGATTTTTGGGTTTCCTTCTCCCTCAAAAATTAAACTATAACATCTTCTATACAAACTCAGTTGGGAATCCGTGTTAGGAATAAATAGGTAAATAATTATAACTTCCAATATGTTCTTTATTAAATATATAATATAATGATAGTGACTTTTCTGGAATATGCCTTCATATTTCAAAATTTGAACAATAGACTATATTTAAAAAGAAGATGATCCAGGTGCGGTCAAAATAATTCAAATAGTAAATAAACTATTTATTGTGAGCCAGCATTTCGCCCCACTTTGCAGAGCCTCACCAGGGCTAAAAAAGACACAAACAGCTAAAGCAATGTAACAAAGTAAGAAAATAGATAACATGAAATAAAAGTAAACTAAGCCAAGGCTATAAATGATTTAAAATATGTGAAAATTAACAAATTAAATTAAAAACAAATAGTTTATTTACTATTTGAGGTATTTTTACAATAAAAAAAAACAGCGGATAAAATCAGATTTTTATTCGAATTGTACAAGTACTTCCATTAATCAGGCACTCATAGGTTTTTATTATTATATATAAAACAATATGTCGGATCAAAGTAGTTCATGATTCCACTAATATTTTTTATTAATATTATAATTTAAATATTAATCTCACTTATGAAAAAAATTAACTGCCTTATTTAATAAGGAAATAATAAAAATTAAACACATAAAATTTAAAATAGAAAGGAACTCAACTTTTTTTCTATTATTCCATTATTTAGTTAAATTATTCATTAGATGAAATTCTAATTTAAGCAGTAAATTAGTGATTACAAGGAATGCTATTTCTTTTTCCCGAAGGTCATATGAAGGGGATGATGCTGGTTCGACTGAAGGAGGCAGCAGCAGCTGGAGATCTCATCGGGAGAACCAACTGTTGTTGAGGAAAGAAGGTGGATCCCAGGGTCTTCCCGTTGACTGTTGCCCTTCGACGCTGGATGTCGTCGAACCCAAAGGCGGCATCAACCAGGAGGGCTATTATGTTGTCCTCTACAGTAAGGATGAAAACAGGCAAAGGTAATTAATCAATAAAAGTATTAAGAACTTTGATAAAATAATTTTACAATATGAAT
>NW_027111560.1:59410-73322 GCF_000696795.3 Halyomorpha halys
ATATTACAATATATTTACAAATATATGTAGATTTAATAGTATGTATGAGAGAAAATAGAATGTTATAAGATGTTTTTACAACAATTTTTTTAAATTGTAGAACAAATTAACATTTCTGTATATTTATATTTTTTAAAGTGCCATGAATATATTTGTTATTGTCACTTATAATTCATATCTATATTTGCTACCCTTTAACTCAATGCTGAGGGGCTGTAGAAGTGCACAAAATCTTAAATAGATCCTCTGAACAAGACAACATTTTTCCTGTAATTCACCACCACTTTAATCAAAATTTTCTGCCTGGAAGATAACCCTATATACCCAATATCCAAGTTCATTTAGTCCCAAATTTAGGGGTGAACAAAAAAAAAAAAAGAATATATATACAAGATACCTCCAAAATTCCCAATTGTAGGTTAATCCATATGAAGTTGTTGAACGATAGTTGCTTTATTTGTTTAATACTTTGTTTATTAATTACTCAATGTTCCTAAAGAGAAAAAAAAATTATATTTCTTTAACCTTATACAAAGGGCAGCCATTTTTCTTTGGTGTTTAAAGACAATTTCAGTAAATGCAAGTATTTTCAGTTTTCTTTGATAGCCCAAAAACTGTATGACAGAAAAATCAGACAAAGGTCATTTTAAAAGTTATATTTTAATCTTTAAAAAAATATTGTTCTCAGTACATTTAATTTATCCCTACTCCTAATTTAATAAAAATTTATCCGAAGTTTACCATTTAAATATAAAAAATATTTATTTCTAAACCACTTTTTAAATGCGAAGGTGTACTGTAAACAACTTACCTTTTCTGTAGTTAGATGGTACCTAATGGCTGATCAACCAGAAATACCATTCCTAAATGTAACCTGGGTTTATATAGCTTTTTAAAATTTATAGTCTATTATTTTTGGAAGAATATAAAAAAAAATTATAATAAATTAAATTTAAAAATTTTTGTACATAAATTTTTGTGTATCAAATCATTTCTCATTTCTCTTGATATTAAATCTTTATTTTATTTTTTATAGATTCTATGAGCTATCTTGCCGTGAAGGTGTCGAAGGCAAGCCATGCCGATTCATGGACAGGAAACTACACAACCAGTCACGCTGCGTTCAGAAGTATTCATACACCTATGCCATTGTTAAGGAGCCTTTAGCTGAAGAAATGAAGCCACATCACCGATTAAATCATTTCACCTCCTTCTCGGCCAAGGGGAGCAATTGGATGCTTGACTACATCAGGGTGCGGAGTGGATGCAGCTGTGAAGTAACGCCGAGGGCGAAGAAAAAGAGAAACCCAAAGAGTAAACGTGTCAAGAAAGGACGTGAAAGTGAGGAAGATTAAAAATTTAAAAAAAACAATCCATGTACGGGCAATAATTCTGTACTAATTAATGTTCCTTCTTCAATGCTTCACTGTGGACTAATTCAGTTTCATTTACTAACAAGGCAGTTAAATATCTGTGACGTTTGATAGTATATCATCTGTCAAAATTTTAAATATCAATTTATATGATAGTTTAACTGTGTCTGTAAATATTCATACCAAATATGATGTTTACCATTATTTAATATTTTTTAAGTGAACCTATATAGTAATTATTTTATGAACCTCTAGCATGATTTATCTATTTTTCTTAGTGCTTTACATTTTATACTGTGCGATGTTAGTTGTTAAATATTAAAAAAGGAGAAACTTAAAACAACTTGACATCGAAAGTAATAAGTAAAAAATGTGAAATATGATTGCATTTACTCTGTATTTATTTATTGTTTATTTAATACATTTGTAAATATTTCATCCCTTCCCCCATTTTGTAAATAGTCCATTCTTGTTTAGAATAATGTATAACAGCACTTAAGCTAAGGTAGTCGATCTTTTGTAAGTGTCTATAAAGCGAGGAAGTAGGAGAGGAGAGAAATGATTTCAAAATAAGAGCACTTTTAAAATGATGTACTTTAACTGTTTAACTCTTTTTTAGAATTATACCAAAAGAAATAAAAGTGTTAATTAAAACAATTAATTGCGAAAGTTAAGTATACATTAATAATTGTCAATATAATGCTCATTATGTCGACTAAAGTGCATAAAAATCATAATGTCTATGATATATTATTTATGTTATAAGCATAAGCATAAATTTATGTATACAGGTACATTTACTTCATTGTGATTTGTGCGCTGTATTCTTATTTAAAATAAACAAACTTTACATTGTTTTTATTTAAAATGAATCACTGTTGTAAAATGCCTCCTTTCAATAATGTATCAATACACATTATGTAACAATTTTATGATGCCATTTAATTTATTTATTCCTTCATAAATATCATTCATTATTGATACTATAAGTTCTAATATCCTTTTCATGGTTGTTTTTTATTTTAAGATTTATAGATTGCAAGTATAAAAATCGGGTGTAATTTGCGCATCCACTTAGAGTTGAAATTAATCCTTGTTCTTTTTAGAACATCCATTTTTATATTATTCACTATACTTATATACATATATATATATCTTATACATATATGGCTATACTTCTCCGTACTTTCTAAGTTTCTAGATGAGTTGTTCAGTTGACAGATTGACTAATTCCAATTTTCAGAAAATTACATCTAATAATATTACACAATGTAAAATTTTAACGTTTTTCTTTTGTAAAATCATAATAAAAATCTAAAATTGACATTCTCTCAACCATTTATTAAATGCTAGATTGTTTTAGAAACAATATGGAAATTACTAAGAATGATTTTATTTTCTGGCAACTGAATATTAGATTAAGTAAAACAAATAGATTAATTATTTAATAACTATGATGACAAAAATATTTATCTTAGTATTGAAACAAACTAAAACAATGTGCATGCATCCACTCAGCCAAACTCATGTTAGAACACATTTATTTATGCTTTTTCATCATTTTCCCTTACTTCCTTCGACTTTGCTTGTTAAATATTATTATTTCTAAAATCTTTGGCTATCCAATGATTTATATGTGTATATTATTACTCTTATTTTCAACCCAGAAAAATTATTCTTTCTCCTTTATCTATAAGTTAATTATTAAATCCATCCATAGTTGATAATTATCCATTTTTTACTACTGGCAAAACTTTGAAATGGTTAATTATTTCAAACATACAAAATCGAAGGTACTTTAGAGAAAGTCATTTTGAAAATTTGGTATTTTAGCCCTGTCTAACTATTTTAATGACAATGGACCTAGCTGATATTAAAAACCATTTAATTGTACATTAAATCATTAGAGGCGTTTTTGAGAAATTAGAAAAATGTGAAAAATTGATTCTATAAAGTGACACTTCTGTTTAGCCGATTTTATGCAGCTGACCCACACATACATGCCATTTCACACCGGTCAGAGAACATCAAATCATGTAATCCCATTGAAAACTTAAATTCAAAAGTTTTCATAACCACAACACTTTCCCCCTTACTATATATTTCATACATAGGTAAGTGAAAGTAAAAATTACAGTTTCATTTCTTACCAAAATTGCACCAAATATCTACAGTTATAAATATGAATAAGATGGTAAGTCATTTTTATATATAATATCTACAGCTATGTTCATGCTCTGCGCTTTTTGTCCCGTGTCTCTTTTAATCTACTTGGTGGATTATATGCAGTTTAGTGGATCATACAGAAAATTAAATGATATTTAATTATTTAAAAAAGAAAATATATAACTCAACTATGTAAATTATTTTAATATTTCTTACTTGAAATAAAGGATTTTAAGTAAATGATTTGGTATTTCAGAATAATATATTTTAATGAATGAAACAAAGGTGATTGATAAACATCATTATAGTGAACCCATTTAAAACAAAAAAAAAAAAAAATCATTACATTTGGTTATTTTCTGGCAAAATATGATATGAAAAGTTTTATTTGACTGAATATTGAAAAAGTAAAAACTAAAATAAAGTTTTCCCAAAACTTAAGCTATCACATCTAATAATTTTATGAATGGTATGGAATAATTTTATATCTTACGTTTTTACATTTTATACCCCTGTTATTTTTTTTTTCCTTTTTGTAACTATAGTGTTTGTATCTTTTTTAGCCCTGACGAAGCCCTGCAACGTGGGGCGAAACGTTGGCTCAATAAAATAGTATAATTCTACTATTTGAGCTTTTTTTTACCGCACCCAGACCATATTCCATTCATCTATACACACGGTCAATCAACAATCTTCCACTAATAATTTTATTTCTGTATGCAGAGCGGTTGGCTTCCTAAGGCTTTCCAAAACACTTTGAAAGTTCCGTAATCTTCAATAAAATTTAAAATTTCTTTCTCACCTTTAATATATTGAAATCATATTAGGGCTACATCCTCACTGTGCACTTATTATCACTCTGTTTTCCCCTACCTACATTGTTAAAGGTATGTCTCTTCCCCATGCACACTTATTTAGTTCTGGTTGGATTTTTAACATTCTACTTGGTGAAAGATTTACAGAAATTCTGAATCGTATTATAGAAAAAAAAACATGTAATGAGGTAAGAAATCCACAGGTGTTGGATACTCTCAAGAGTGTCCTCAAAGCATGTAAGAAACACATATGGTAAAAAAGAAAGAAAAAAATTATCTAACTGACATAAATAATCCTTTAAGATAAAGTAAAAAAAAAAAAAAATGCACTGAATATATATATTGTATACTGCTCACTATTTTTCTAAAATATAATTATAAAACTAGAAACTAACAAAATAATGCATTATTGACACAACAAAAGTTCAGAACTAATTTAAGGATAACTCCAAAATTATGACAGAAAACCTTTTCTTATTTATTTTAAATTAAAGTTCATCAAATTTACACAAAATTAATTTAAGACCAAAATTAACTAAATGTACAATCAATCATTACATTCTAAGGTAAGTGTTGACTATTTTCTCCAATTATTCAAACAATTTCATAATCATCTATTTTGAAAAAAAATACTCAAGCAATTTGGAGTAAATGTAATTAGATATCATTTCAGCATATAAAATGTTGAAGCCCAATGGTTCTGTTTAAAATATCAGATGATTTTGAAATGTGGATTTTGAGAAAAAGACTAAAATAAAATAATAAGGTGTCATTTTAAAAAAAATTTGAGCCTAAACTTCTATTTTTGTGCTTAAATTAAATTTATTTAAAATTCAAATTCATTCTGCATGGCTATTCTTGCCATTACAACTTCTTGACGATTACAAAATGTTTTACTTTTTGAAGTAAATGGTTAATTTTTGAACACTTTTAAAATAGTGTAGAGGTGGTTGTGTCAGATGGTACTGACTCTATTTGAAGATGTGAAGTGCTCTATACCAGAAGGCTTGGACAATACCTGATCATACAGGCTAGGTAGCTGGTTCTGAGATAAATGGAGAGAATGAATCTTACAGGAACTAGCCCTAAATCCTGGAAGGAGGGCTAACCACCCCTCTGCAGGATATAAACTTGCAGTCACAAAAGGCTAAGTAAGTCCTATAGGGACAGGGCCTTGCAGGAATGGTACTTCGCTCTGCAGGGCCTGAGCGTGCAGTCTTTTTTTTTACAATCCTAAAAAAACAAAAAAAAATCATAAAATTAATAGGTTGCATAAGTGTGGTTACATAATTCAAATTGGTTACTACGTTTTTCTACCATTGGTACTTGAAGGTGTACATTGAGACACTTAACTGGTGTTCTAGTGTATCTGGTCCATGTGGATTCGATTATGAAAAATTCGGAGATGAGGAGCCTCTTTGTGATGATTGGACAGAGAAATAGCAAAATAAAACAATTAGCAGTTATAGATGAAAGGTAATAGTAAACAATAAATTCAGTCAGAAGTCAAAAAAATAGTAGGGGAGATGGAGGGGGTGCAAGAGAAGAAAGGAGTTATAGGGTAATGTTAATCCGGTTTTTGGAACCTTTCCTGCCCTGCCACCTCGCAGGAAGGGGGGATGGGATGACTGTTCTGAATACTGGATTGAAGGAAGCAGGGAAACTGTCAAAGAATTTGATATGTCTCCTGTGATGTGTTGTTGTACAGTTTCTAGCTGTAGTTCGTTATGAATTTACGTCATGTTTCGTCTTTCTAGAGATGTTCCTCTGCACATCTTCTGTAGTGTATTGTTCTGGTATTGTTGTTATGATTTCAAGGCTGTTGGGTATAGAAAATGTAGTAGGGGTGCACCATCCCTACACGAAACTCCTAAGTGATGGTCATAATATTGCTTTGTAGATGAGTAATTTGAGCATAAGTGACAGCCCTGGTTTATAAATGTGTTTGAGTTGGTATGATGTTGCCTTGACTATCTGTATTCTGTTTTGTATGTGTGCGGTGAATGAGAGGTGTGATTCTAGCTTCATGCCAAATTATGTGAGATGCCTCGTTAATTTAGGGGTACCGAAGCCGAAGCCTGCAGTCGCGAAGAGGATTTTAAGTCCTATGGGTACGAGCCGTAGGTTCTTACGATAGGAACATAAGGAATAAGATTGAGGAGGGGACAATCAGGAACTAGTATGGATGGAATAAAACTCTTAAGATTCGTCAAAACAAAAGTTGAAGAAGTTACTGAACTATATTTAAATGCTTTATACATTACAACATAAAAATATTTGCAATTCAATCAATAATTCAACATTATCCAATATTTGAACAAATATTGGTAGTGTTATCTAGTGGAAAGCGATGGAGATGTTGGTTCTTCAGCTCACTCATATTGTAGCGTCCCTACAATAGAAAGAAGTGATGGACAAAGAAAACATCACGTTTTCACTGCCACTTTTGCCAATTATCGTTTATTTTTAAGCAGAAACTTCTTATTGAGTATGATGTGAAAATCGCAAAATAAACCCATGGTATTCTCAGAATAAAAAAAATCCTAATCAACCATGAAAAAACTCTCTGGATGGTGAAAGATTCGTAATTTTTTAACATTGAAAATTCCAACATTATGCTGAGAAAGAAAATAAATCGCTATATTTTAAATGTTAAATTTCAACCTCTGAATGTTAAATTATTCTATTTTTGAAGCCACTTGTTCACAAGAAGATTTCATGTTCACTTCTGAAGCCGACTTTGCTCAGTTTTGATTAAAATTTACAACTTAGCTCCTTCTCTGACCTACACAAACAATTCAGCTAAAGCAGGAGTTATCACTTCATTCCAATTATGTTTCAACTTAATAAGAATAATTTCTGGTAGCTCTCAATACTATTAAAAGCCCCAGAGGCTGTATTACGGATAAATGGTACGTTAAATATATGCAGATAAGGAACTTATTTTTGTCCAGCTAAATCTACTATTTGGCCCACTGTGAAATGGTGACAGAAGTTGAGAGATCTTCAATTACAGTATAGGAATTTGAGAACAAACGTGATTTTCTGTGGAAAAAACTTTAAAAAATTATATCTCGTCAATGAATTTGGATAGGAATTTGAGGTTGGTGGTACTTACTGGTGGTAATTACTGTTGTTATCTTGGTATACCAACTCCCTCCTAACTAATAACATTACCTCCTGAAACACCCTCCCTATAGATTGGAAATGTTTCTTTATTTTAACGAAAAACATTATTTCATTTGAATTAAGTCTTACTGACAGTTATTTTAAACATTCCTACAAGATGTAAAAAAAACATATAAAGTCTTATAAACTAAACAAACAAACTCAATGTGAGATATATATTAGTAATGCCAACTTTCAGTGTTCATGATGAATAATTATTGTGGTCTATGAAAACTATAGATCGATTTGTGATTGGTTTGATTTAAAAGTTACATAACGTCTGTCAAAGATACGTAATAGTATCTACAACTATCCAGAAGTTTCGATAAAAACTCTCCGTAATAGAGGTTTGAAACAGTACAATTGTAAAACATCTTCTTCTTAAACTTTATCTTTATCTCATGTGGAGCTTTATTTCTTTCCTAATCTTGCCCCCACCAATGCGTTGAGAATGGAACAGATTATAATAGCTCTTCAAATTCTGTAGTATAGATGTTGTACTTTTCCATTTAGGCAAACCACTGTTCCCCAGGAAGAACTCCTTTACTTCAGCTTCTAACCATTGCAATTCAGATGGATTTGTTTGGGCTCTTGTCCTACCAATAGGATCTTGCTCTTCCTTAAATTAATATTCACTTTCGAGTATCTACTTTCCATTCTACAAGGGCTTACAGGAAAAAAAGTTGACATCCTTTCAGCATTGTTTCAAGTATTATTATAAAACATAATTTGAATTTTAGATGGAATATACAAACCACTATGACAGTTCTTAATTCTGTCACACAGTTTTCGGTCACACCATAGTCCGTTTATGAACTGCCCACCACTATACCCTCACAGAGTAAAATATCGTGCTGAAAGGTGATCAGGACACAGTTAGAGGGGAGCAGAAAACACGCGATTTCCTTCGTGTCCGTCTATAGCATCTTCAGTTGATTCCACGTTGTGAAAGGAAATAAAAAGTGTGAGTATTATTTTTTTTTGTCAATCCCTAGTGCTCAACAGAATCAATCCGATATACTTCAATCAGAAGTATTTGAGAACCTCTTCACGTGTATGATTACTGTTGTTTTTGTTTTTTTGTAAAGCTTCTCTTGAATATAAAGATGAAAAATAATGGATTTTTTAAATTTGATTTGAAATTTGGATTTCAATATTAAATATCGTCCATAAAGATGATGATACAGACAGAAATGAAGAGGACAGTTATGCAGAATCTCCTTAATATTTTTTAAACTTATTTTTTCATCCTTTTAAGCACCTAAGAGGTAGTGAGATGTCTTACACACCCAGCAATGGGTACTTTTCTCGAACTCTATTCTCATCTGTTCGTGGTAGTCCCTACAAAAGATAAGCAACCTAGCCCAAGGTGTTGGTAAACAATCATTACCGAGAACTGGGTCCACTCGTGAATAAACAAGAGAAAGGAAGAAACAATTCTACCGTCAAAATCTCATAAAAGGATTGAAGTGCACAATCCTTCTCAAATTGAAAAAAAAAAAACTTCGATCTCTGATAACTATCTCGGATGTTTGTTATCAACCTGATAACGAGTCCTTAACTACCGCAAGAGAAACCTCAACCTTTGACCGCAACAGGTTATGTTTGTATCGAGACATATTGATGATTTCCCCCGTGCACTTTATATTTATAATTCTTGCATTTTTACCTGACAAATATTTATGAACATGAACAAATTTCATTATTACAAAACCCTTGTGAACTATCTATATTGTTTTAAATTATTATACAATTTAACAATCGAAGAAGGTAACATCTATCCTCAAATTTTGATTTGTTCATTATGATTCCAAATTCTAAATAGATTGAAATTGTATTAGTAATCATGTGAAGGCAGTTTAAAACTAAAACCAAATCATGTCTGGATTGGACTCATCTCATGACATGTTTGAAGACAGCAATGTATCTGAAGGATCTGGGATATTTGAAGGTAGATACTATTTTGTCCACTACCAATGGGTGTGTTTGTTAATTTAATAGTTTATTATTGTTTTCAAACACCCATCTTAACCTTTTATCTACAATATTACATCAATTTATTTGATTTACATAAGAAAGTAAGATTTCATTCCTCAGCTTTGAATCTTAAAGAACACACGTCCTGATAAGTCATGTTGATTTAAATTATTTCTAAATTATATAATCAATGTCATTTAATTGGTAACACATTTCACTCCTCTTAACTTGTTTAAGCTTTGTTTTACACATATTACATGTTTGGTTCTATATATTATTACACATTATATATGCATGTAATTCCATATGTTACAAATGATGATGCCATCTATATAACTTTATTTTACCCAATGTTTGTCAAGGTCCTCTGGTATTTGAAAATCTAATATCAATTATCATTTACAAATTGTATTACATGAACAAATCATTTAGAATATTTATAATAGTGCATTATTTATTTATTTTAACTTTGTAGGCTTTATGATAACTAAAACTAATGATGTTTTTACATTGATATTCAAATATTTATTAATTACTTTATATAAGTAAATATTTACTAATCAATTTTTTAAGGAATGGGGGTGTTTTTTTTTTTCAGTGGCATTTTAAGAAAGAAATAAGATTGTTAGAAGCCAAAGAATATGTGTTTAACACGTAAATTGTACCAGTTTCAAAGATTAAGTACGTCAAAACATAGAAGTAATATATTTATATTTATATAAATGACATCAAAAAAGTTTTGTCTGGGTTATACCATTTCAAAGTGAGAGCATTGATTCAGTTTGTCTTACAATTTTTACTTAAAAATATGGATACAATAAAAAAAAAAAAATATTATTTAGTTTTACTTTAATGCTAATTTGATCCATGTTTTGCTCATTGATCATGTTTTATACTAAGAGGCCTGTTTTCTCAATAAATATTTTCTAGTGTAACAGTACATAAATGTCACTACAAATGCTGGGTGGGCATGTTAGTTCAATATGTTCTAATATTATGATTTTAAACCTACCCTATTAATATTATTGATTAAATTGGATTATAGCTTTTGACTTATGCTCACTTAAAAGATAAAAACATACTTCAACAGATCCTTCTCAACAGAATTCGGTCGTGAATTCACATAAATATGGACAAGTTTATAGTGTCAGGCTATTACCAACAACTATGGTCAAACATTTTCTTGTGTATTTTTAGTACATACCCACTGCCATGTAAGAGTGACAGTTTTGAATTATTTTTCTTTTAATTATATTAATCAGTAATTGGAATGAACTATTGTTTTAACAAATTATATCTTATTCAATGACTAATATATTTTTGTTTTATTAGCACCTTGGTGTGGTGTACCTCTTGATGAATTAAAAGGAAAAAATGTATTCGATTCTTTGCAACCAGTGAGACCCTCACCAACCCACATTGTTTGTTTCAAGGTAGTTCTATGTTTTTGTTTGATTTTGAGCTTAGTTTTGCTCTAAATTGTACAAAGCTTTACATTGATTTTACTTTATATTTAGTTACCCTTAATAGACGGAAGAAGGCCTGTACCCTTTCCTGAAACATTCAATGACAAGTGGGATACCATCCATGTTCGAATGCCCCAGTCTCCACAGAGTCTATTTCCAGTATCTGAAGTTAGTACTAACTCAGCACATCCCTAACAAACATTTATGTAGTTTAGTTTATTTTGATATTTTTTATGAAGCTCTATATGAAATTAATTTTATTTTCTTATTCTTCTACTAGAATGAATTAAAACCTCGATGGCAGTTGGTTAAATCTGCTTTCACTAAAGGCATAAAATGCAGCAACGATCTTGAAGCTGCTATTTTTTCATATAATTCTAAAAACAGCCAAAAATGGTCTTTTGATGCACTTCATCAGTTTTTTTCAGAGGTATTATTAGAAAATAATTTATTAATTCTTTAAAAATTATTAACCTGTACACAGTTTAAACATAAGTTGTTTTCACTTCATTTTTTATTTCGTAGAACAACAACCATGTTATAAAGCTTTCAAAATTAATTTATGTGAGATTGAATATAAACCTTTTTGTATTTTTTCTTTCATATTTTACATCAAGAGTTAAATAAAGATTCAAATGAAGACTTTAATATCAGAAATGAATTGCACTAAGAATTTCAAGGTTTTTTCCTAGGGTCCATTATTCATATGAAACGTGGTCTCTAAAGTTGAAGGAAAAAAAGTTTGTCCATAAAATCAAAGATTTTCACCCACATTATGAGTAATACATATCGTGGGACAAAGTTGGTGCTGTATATGTCAATCAATTATAGTCGAACTAAGGTTCGGACATAATCAATAATGTGGGATCAGGTATTTATATGGTATAGTACTTTTAAAATGCGTTTGCCTTTAGGGAAAGGAGCCCTTCTCTATCTCCTCCTCACGATAACAAACCCCTTCTACTGGGAACAAAGTCTATAATAAAACATTTTTATTAATAAACGCTCTCATTTGTTTTTATTTCTACAATTTTCCTTCTCAATTTTTGTTGTTATAATTTTTTTTTAAAAATTTTACAATGCCCAGGAAAGGTAGTCCAGTCAATTGAGTGGAGAAAAGACAGAAGAGTGGGGGGTCGGCAGGAGAACATTCGGCTCTGTGTACGCTTCCCCTCCTTTACTCACAGGCAAACTTATCTTAGATGTACTTATCATATAAATACCAAAATCCCACATTGTTGATTATGCCTGAACCTTAGTTTGACTACAATTGATAGACATTTGGCCCAACTTTGGAGGAAAGTCGGGGATTCATATAAAATGGGTCTATTATCAATTGTTGCAGATTCCATCTGCAATATAGATTGAAAATGGTTTGAAAGCTATTTTGAACTAAGCACTTTAGCAGACTTTCTTTTATTGTCTCTTTTACATTAATTAATATAATATTTTTATTCATTTTTTAATACAGACTCTGGCTCCTGAGGAAAGTTCATATTTTTTTTCCAATATCTTTCCGGATATTGTTAAATTGGCTTTAGAAGTCGAAACTGCATTTAAAAGTGGGATACCTTTTTTAAAGAAAGGGGAATCTAAAAGCATTTCAATCAGCCAAGAACAAGCTGGAATTCTTCTAGCGAATGCCTTCCTTTCTACCTTTCCTAGAAGGAATTCACCGACTCAGTATAGCAAATATCCTACAATAAACTTTAACAGGTGATTAAAAAGTTATTTTAATTGTTTTTGTTTTTTTAAAAGTACAATATATTGATAATTTTCTAATTTAATTCAGATTAAGAGTTGATCTAGAACAATGATTCCTAACCCGAAGGTTTCCATGACAGCCTTGAGAGTAATCTGCGGCAGGAATTGTTCTTTACCTTTCTTGAGATTTGAGTGTTAGTTAAAAGGTTTATCAGATAAATACATTTTTAAGTCTCCTAATTTCAAAAATTTTCTGCAGAGATCTCCTTTTTGACCTAAGTCAGTATCCACCCATATGGTGAAATTTTGGCTTACTAGTTCTCAAACTTCTACATTTTGGGAAACATTGGTCTAGAAGAAATGGGTTGAAGACAGTGTAACAAATCATGCTAGGAATATAAGCTATTTGATTTGTAAATCATGTGTTTTATTCTCCATTCGAAGTCTCTTTCCATCTTTATCTTTGTCCACCTTATTTATTTTGTCCTCTACGGTGCTACCAGCGTTTCTTAATCTTTCCTTACCTTTGGTTTCTTAAGAGTGTTCCAATTCAAAATTTTTCTTTCAATGGTGTCATTTAATATGGCAATGTATCCTGTCAAAGTCTGCTTTCAAAGAAATAGCTGTGAAGGGACACCTATGAAGCTGAGTTAGTCTTAAGAAATAATATATTTTAAATGATCTTTTCATTAATCTTTAGTGAATTATAATCTGTACAAGCTTAGTTGTGACAGATAAGAGATTAACCTCAATAGATGCTTCTATACAACTATTTTTTTTACATTTTAACAATTATAAAATGGCACCCGGGACTGCTATACCAAGATCCGTAAAGTCCTAACCCCTACATACTTCCTCATTATCTGTTCCTATCTCCCTAACAGATTATCTAAAGTAAATCACAACTGCTTATTCATTCCTCTTTCCTCAGTCAGGTGTACCTCAGAGTAGTATCCTTGGTCCTATCCTTTGTACAGTTTTTACAGGTGACATCCTTACCCATCCTAACACTATCCTCACCTAGTATGCCGATGAATAATGGCCCTTCCATTGTATTCCAAACCCTCCAATCCCACATCACCACCCTTAAAGAATGGTGTCTTAACTGGAGGATTAAATTAAATCCCAACAAATCAGCTTTACACTTCATAATTATCCCATGACTTATTGTTATCCATATGGATGTATATATTTATTTGAATGTTGTAACTATTACTGCTAATAGAAATGGATAAGCAGCATA
>NW_027111560.1:75385-76539 GCF_000696795.3 Halyomorpha halys
AGAGCTAACAATATTGTTCTGGACTTTCTGTCCAAATGCAATTTGTTAGAAAAGTCCTATGCATGAACAGATAAATATTTTTTCATTTAACAGTTTAATTTTATTTTGGGTTCGCTAATTATATTATAAAACACGCTCACTATATTATTATCCATTTATTCTTCTTTGTAAACTAAATTTCCTAGAGGATATTGTCCTATAATATATCAATTTTGGACTTGAAATCTGTGTGAGGTTATAATATTTTTTAAGATATCCCAGAAGAGATTATTTCTGTGAATGTAAAGTAGAAGGTTAAAGCCATAGAAAGTTTCCTAGTTACCAGTGAACTTCAGAAACCTTTATCCTGTCTCTTCTACTCAGCTATAATATTTTATCATGGAATATTCTACATGTTTAAATTGAATTAGTTGTCTGGTACATTTTCAAAACTATAACTTACTTAAACTATTTTTTTTTTTACCTTTTAGTGCATGGATATAAACAAATTACCAGACCTATTGTAATTGTTTTTCCATAATAGCAACAGATATTATCATTGTTATTTAGTAAATTTACTTTATTCATTTTTATATAAACTTCCACATAGTTTAAATAATTTTTAGCCATGTCTTAGTTTACTTTTATTTCATATTATCTATTCTCTTACTTTGTTACTATTTTAGTTGTTTGTATCTTTTTTAGCCCAGATAGGGCTTTTGTTCTCTGCAAATTGAGCCAAAATGTTGGCTCATAATGAATAATTTTATTACTATTAGAGTTGTTTTGACTCCACCCACACCCATGTTCCTTATATATATATATATATTCCTAATATTCAGTGTTATTAATTTAAAGACTTTCATATAAATTTGTGTATAAAATTGATCATTTTTTAATGATTTTTACCTTTATTTATTTTCTGTCTCACTTTTCTACAAACAATGAGCACTGTTATATATTTCATCTTATTATTACTGTAGATTTATTGGAGGAGGCGTCCTTGGTAGAGGATCTGTTCAGGAAGAAATCAAATTTTTGATCTGCCCAGAACTTGTCGTCGCTCGGTTATTCACTGAGGTACTTGATGACACCGAAGCTGTTATAGTGATTGGTTTGTACTCTATAAGAAATATTAATACTATTTTTCCTTCTTATTTTTATACTATTGAACA
>NW_027111560.1:77433-80818 GCF_000696795.3 Halyomorpha halys
CTTAATCCCTCTGCCTAGCCATTTCTGGCATACAGGGTGCCGCAGGAACTCTCCAATGTCAACTGTCAAATATGGTGTAGCAGATGCAAAAGAAATAAACCCCACCTTCTGGCGTTACACTCCTTCCTCCAAGTTTATTCTACTACTATTATCTTCCCAAATAATTATTTTTAAATTTATCAACTTTCAATGTAATACTGTATGTAATTTATGGTAAAGAGAAGAAATACTTCTTATATCTTAATAAATAAGAAATATAAAAGATTAATAACTACAAGTTTTTAAGAAAACGCTTTTAATCTATCTAATATTATTTAAAAAAGACATATTACATTTCATTTTTAACCTTTTTAGATTATTTAAAATTATTTTCTTAACATTTCTTTATTTATTTTTTTAAAAAAGCTTTTAATGCAATTAAATTTCATCACAATCAGCTGTGTTGTTCTAAATAAACTTATAACCCTACTTCATATAAGTATTGGTTAATATACTACTTATAAGTTTTTGAAAAACCTTTGTACCAAAAACAGTTGCATATTTCTAAAGAACTTCTACAAGCATTGGCTAATAAACTTTAAGGAATCGGCAGGTTTATAAGAAAAATTAGTGCCATTTTTAGTCCTGATTGACTATATTGTTCTAAAGACCTAGTCCATTATCAGAATTTCTCTATGACACTCAAAATATTGCAATGTCATCGGATTTATGTAGCAAATTTCAGCTTGTCGGATAATTGGAAGTGTGCTGAAATTTAATTACAAGATTCACTTAATATTGAATCTTTTAGTTTAAAAATAAAAATAGTCCTCAAAACTAAGTTTCTTTTCTTATTTATTTTTCCTATCAGTGCTTGATTAATTCCAGCCTCTCTACTGCCATACAGATCGTTGCAATCATACTAACTGTGGTATCTAAATCACATGTTCTGATTTAGGACTTTGTCCAACATATATAAATGAACCATGCCATCTAGATCAGCAAAGGACCATATAAATCTTAAACCAATCTCTTCATACAATAATCAATCTCCACCACCGAAAAAAAAAAAATGAAAATTCTTGCTTCTTGTGGAAGATGGGCTTAATACTTATAGCAATTACAACATACAAATTAAATTTTTTAACTTAGAATATGTAAATAGTTTTTTTTTTATACTGTAATTTATTGTTTTACTTTTCATTATTTTAATAGGTTCTGAAAGATTCAACTCATACGAAGGCTATGGTGAAAGTTTTGAATGGTCTGGAAATTTCATCGATGAAACTAAAAGAGATCAATGGAGACGCCTAGAGACATGCGTGGCTGCCATAGATGCAACATATTTTTCCGACCCTAAACTTCAATACAACATAGAATCTATTAATAGAGAACTAAATAAGGTATATTATTTTTTATAATAAAAAATTTTATATACGCATTTATATATGCCTCCACTTGAACCAGAATTCCAAGTAGTCTGACCTCTTTTTGACATTGTTAGGGATGGAAAATGAAAAAAAAAAATATTTACCAACAATATGGCCATTTTTTTGTTGTTGGTTGGGGCTTTAGGGCATAAAACCCTGAGGTCATCAACACCCATGTTTCACACTTTATAATTCTATTTCAAGATTTGAAACTTTTTAGATAATTGCTTAATAAATTTAAATAATTACTTATTTTAGAATTATTTAATATATATAACAAACTTTCGGGTTTAAATCTTATTCAAAAGGTTATTCATTTTTAAGAAAATTTAAACCTTTTCTATGTTTTTCTGGTCATCATTTAGGGCATCCGATGCACTCGGTCCCACTCCCAATCTACGTAAGTTCATGGAATAGAAATGGCTATTTTGTTTTCTGTTGGCATTAAAAACCTACACTTTCTGATATATATAGAAAAATTCTATTTTAAAAAGTTGTGCTACTCCAACTGTATTTGGTTCTTGAACACACATCATACTTATACCTAATTAGATGATTTTTTAAATCTTATAAAATATTGGCATAGTCGAGTAAACTTAAAATAGGTAGGACACACTTGTTCTTACTTGAATTCATTTCAATTTCACAGTTCAGAAAAATAAAGTTTGAATCTAAAACAATGTAAAACCATGTTACAATTTCAATTTTCTCATTGTGTATGTAAATAAACATTTTGGGGTTGAGGGGAACTTCAAATTATAAGAGAGTGGGGGAGTCCTGACTTAAAATTACCGAAAGGACCAAAACATTGATTTTTTTCAATTTAATGATTGTTTTTAAAGGGACTGGGAAATACTTCAAATTATCCGAAAGTTGACTGTTTTTATTCACTATTGTTAATCCAGAATTGATTTTCTTAATTATATGTAATAATTGTATTTTCAAAGGCTTATGCTGGTTTTTCATTTGGTGGAAGCCGAGGTAGCATTGCAACTGGCAACTGGGGTTGTGGTGTATTCCGTGGCGACCCACGCCTGAAATCACTAATACAGTTAATGGCCGCTGCAGTTGCAGGCAAATCGGTTGCTTACTTTACCTTCGGCGATGCCACACTAAGAGATGACATTTATAAAATGTGGTCCTTACTCAGGGAAACATCTACTACCGTAGGTATGTAAAAAGTGTTTTATATTGTTGAGTACTTTATAATACTATCATTCACAAACCACAATATTTTCTTTTTATGATTGATTAGTTAGCATTTAGAAATACCAAATCAACGATATGGTCATTGCACTTAACATGTCAGTTTTGTTGTGACTAAAATTATTTTAAAGTGATTAAAATATGAAACTTATCAAACATGCAATATTAGTATAAAAAAAAAATCTCCACTAAAGCTTCCTCACTGTTTTTTAGAAAAAATTGTATTGGTCTTGTTTAAAGGCACAAAACCTTATGGTCATCAACGCCTATTTCAGTTTTTATATACTCATATTTTCTGTGGGGTAAATTGCATTTTTTGGATATTATTCTTGTTGGAGAGTTTTTTTAGTTAAAAAAATGCATCTAAGGAGAACTTAGCCTTATCTCAGCCTATTCAGGTATTGTGACAAAAAAACAAAACAAATATAATTCTTCATAAAAGAAATATTGCAATTAATGAAACGGCATTTATTGGAAACTTCTTGATACTTTATTTTTTTTTTTTAAAGAGAAACAAAATAAAACACAACCTGATTACATAAAATGATATCTTATGCATGTAATAAAAAAAAAAATTAATAATGCACCAAGATGACTTAGTGGCCTTAGCAATCTTTTTATGGAAACATCTTTTAGGTAAGTAACTACTAGGCTAGGTTTTTCATGTAAATACAGATTGTTTACTAACAACAACAACTATTTGTTTTTAAAATGTCGCATTATAAACATTTTTACGTTGTGTACAAGAATTATACATGATTTTTTTTTTT
>NW_027111560.1:81243-83769 GCF_000696795.3 Halyomorpha halys
AAAGTAAGATGAGAATAAATAAAGGTCTAGAAAGAATAAATAAAAATATAGTAATAATAATAAATAAATAAAGAATAAATCAGAAATATCCACCTGTCCTGTTTTTATCATCAATATTTTTTATTATCCTCTTTTTTACCTTTTTGTTTTCTATCACTAATTTCATTAATATGCTCATTTTAATTACTACCATAATACCATGCTTAATTATTTATTTTTAACTTCATATTTAATAGTCTTTACATACTTCACTTAACAGTTTATTGAGCATCCAAGATAAGTTTGCCTGCAGAGAAGGGAACTCGTACACCCCCCATACCAGCTCCTTCTCCCCTCCTCAGGATAACAAACCTCCTCCCACCCGGAACAAACCAAGAGGCAATCTGGAAGGATGCCCAACCAGTTCAGGATTAGATATATGTACATGGAACACATTTATCCTCCCTATTCTTGGTCTCCTAAGTTACTAATACGGGAAATTACTAGTTTCTTTAGGTTATCCTTTATCTTTGACTGAGACTGTTTCGTATTGATTATCGTTTTACTTTGTTTGACAACCCTGTTCTGACTTGCTATTTAAGAACACAGTATCTTCCAAAAAGTCATTTTTGAGATTTAATAATCATTGTGTTCAGAAATAAACTGCCTCTTTTAAAGGTTAAATTTGTCGTGAAACAGTTAGTGCAACTATTTTCTTAATTTTAATGTTTTAAAATGCAATATATTTGGTCCTAGAATGGGATTAACTTATGATAAAGGCAGTAATTTATGGCTTCCTGACAGAGGAAACATGGATTCAACCACTCTCAGTCTCTTCATGAATTTAAATACGTTCATAACTACGCTTTGGTTTGGAAGTAAATAGTTTTCCCTCTACCCAGTTTACTTGACGTGGTAAACTTGCAATCTAGTGATATTAATGAAAAATAGTTTTGAAACACTGATACGATGAATTTCTATTTGTAAAGTTGCCGACGTAGGTCGAGGAGAGGAAAGGAAAAGTTAGGAAAGATTGTCCAGTCAACTGAGTAGGTATGTTCCAACAATGAAGCCTGACTATCCACAACTGTACGCAGCATGCACAGTAGAGGATTTGGGAGGGAAAACATGTCCTATGCATTCCCCATACAGTCAGAAGTGGTAGTTTGAATAGAGAAGAGTGGGTGCAGGGTTGATAGGAAAATGTTTACCACTGCGCATATCCTCCCTTTACTCACAGGCAAACTCATCTTGGTTGCACTATACCTCTATACTGATATTTAGTAATTCATAGTTTTCATTCATTTTCATATTTATTCTATTGTATCTATTTAGTCTTAATAATATTATCTTTCTGTATATGTCTTTATTTTATTTTACTTTTACCGTAGCTCCGATCATCTCGTTTATGTTTTATTTAACATGGTTGCTTTTTTTATAGGAGCGCTCTGGAAACTTCTAGGTTCCTATGGACGAAAAATCAATAGCGACAGTAGTCGGATATCTGTTTTTGAACACATCTATGAGGAAATGGATAAAGTAAGAGGTAATTTTTATTATTTTACTATTAGTAATAAAAAAGTTGTTTATGAATTTATACTTTTCCCTGATTCCTTATTGTTTTTGCAATTACTCTTTCGAGCTTTGGAGTCTTATCACTAGATGGTTAGCCCAATAACAGATGTGTAGCTAATCATCAAATCTAATCTTTTAAATACTTCCAAAATTTATGGATTTTAACTTGAAGATGAGTTGGATCCTTGGTGAAATGTTCTTTCCAAAAGATAAATTAAATCATGAGGTGTTTATAGTTGACCATAGATTGACATGAGAAGAAGATACTCAAATAAGTAGAACTTATTTATTTGTGCATTTGTTTCAATCTTAATTTCAGGGCTAAAAAACAAAACGAGATAACAACCTTAATTCAGAGGAAAAAAAATAGCAATAATACTTAACAAACCTATTGTAAAAAGTCACTTTTTACTCACTGTATTACTGTACATCTTTTTTCCAGTGTAGCATATATTCCATTTTCTTTCTTGCCCCTTGTATCGTACATATCGTTTTCTTTCATACGTTTCATTATGTTAATTTAATTTTTTTTCACTATTTAAATGTGTATATATATATTGTAATAATTTTCAAATATGAAAGATAACTTGGGTTCCAATTAAGAACATTAATATCAAATAGTTAATAATTAATTTTATTATATAAAAAGAAAGACTCTTAATCTCAGGGCGTGTTGTTACTAGACAATCAGAAGAGGCATTTACAATAATCTCAATTAATTCAATTTAAATCTATTTTACAAATGTATTCTAATTTAGTTATAACAAAACTAACCAAGTTCACGATCTTCTTTCGTTGATTCCTGGTGTCTTCTTTTTTCTTTTGTTCTGGCGTCCAAAATGGCTTCCTCTCTTGCTGGACAGAAATTGATGAGGACCTTCACATCCTCATAGACATCCTTTCACCTCTCTCTCCACACAACGACTGTTGATCCCTCCAAAAACCAAAACCTGCCTTGAGGTTACATGTAAA
>NW_027111560.1:84337-88851 GCF_000696795.3 Halyomorpha halys
TCTTTAATCATTACTAACATGTTTTATTATGTTAATTTCAATTATTCTTTATTTACATTTTCTTCTGTACCTTTCATAATGTTTATTTCCTTATTTACATGAGCACTGCCTGATTTTTAATAACTTTTTTGATCATTTAATTTGTTTAATTCTTACCTCTACAATAGGGATGTGACGGCCGTGCAGGTTGGGGCGCAGGTCCCATTGCGCTCGGTTCGGAACGTTGCGGGTTCAATTCCCACCTAGGGAAGTTAACATTCATTTTTCGGCGGTCCCGGAGAATGAATCTTGACACTCCCACCTTGGTTAGTACGCGGCGGCTACTCAGGTAGCCGCCAGGGGTTGGCAAAAAGGACCACTAGGCCCACTTGTCGGACTTGTTCCCTCCACCAAACACTAGTACATCTACAATATTATATTCTATCTTCTATTAGTATAAACTACTATCTGTTTAATTTATTATTATGTATATTTCCAAGTTTGTTTGTTATTTTATTTATTTTTATTTTTTTGTCTGAATTAAGGCTATATTGTTTTGTTTTTCAGCCCTGATAAAGCCATGAAATGTCAGTACAAAGAAATAAGTTTTACTTACTTGAGTATCTTTACTGACCGCAGAAAAAGCTGATCTTTAAACATTAAACAAATAATTAATTTTTCATTGCGAGCTGTCCACCCCATATTAAATTTGTATTATACTTGCCTGTTTATTATACATGTTGAGTAAATGACCAAGTGCATTTGATTAACTCAATGTCATCTTAAAAAATTATTTGGAAAGACAGAAGACACTTAATAACTAATAAAAATATGAGCTGGTAGAAAGAATCTTCAGTTAGATGGCTATTTAAAGAAAACACAATATTTCAGTGTGAAGATATTTTTATTTCTTTTTCCTTGTGATAAAAGTATGTACCGGTCTTCTCTTAAATTGGCTTCGTTAAGCTTAAAAATTTGTCCGAGCTTAATCTCACTTTTATTTCCTTATCAATTTTGTTTTTTCTAGTTACTGTAGAACCTAAATACTTGAACCTATCTAGCTGTTTAAATGTATTTCCTCCTACATCTATAACACCGAAATTACTCCTGCTTCTACTGCTAACCATATATAAACCGTAGTTCCTTATTAGTTTATCAACATAGTTGTATTCAGTTTTGTAAGTTCTTTGTCATCACTAAAGAATACCAAATCTTCAGCATACCCAAGCACCATTATTTCACCACCTAAAGTTAAACCCTTTTAGTATAAATCACATTTTTAATAAAATATTCTAGTGCCAGATTAAATAAGATAGGTGATTAATAATACAGGTTAAAGAATTGATATATAATTAAGGATTGATGTATAATTATAATTAGCCATAATCCTATGTTTATCAACAATTAGTGTGAAAATTATTTATATGTATAGACTGATTATTTTCTTATTACGCTTAGGGATTTCAAAAGAACCAGAATTAAATGATGCGATTATGGAAAAAGAAGATAACGGTGCGGAAACTGAAAGGAATCTATCCGGAATCCAAAAAGAGCCTGTCCCTGGTGAATCATGTTCACTTACCACTGAAGAAGGGAGGAAAAAGTGTCTCGAAACAGAAGCTGCTCGCTGGGATGCATATCGAGCAGCAATGAACGCTTATGGCTCACCTAGGACCCCTGTTAAAAGAAAAATATCTGACTATTTCCAAAAAACGGAAAAGTAATTGTTATTTAGTTTTGTAATAAATTTGTTTCACACATGGTATACATTTTATTTACTCTATTTATGAACCCTCCTTTTTTTTTTCTTTTTTTTTTTTTTATGACCAGGTGACCAACCTATTCTAACCATGGTGGGGAGTCAAGTTTTTCATTTTTTGGGACCGCCACTCAATAAAAAAAGTCAATGCCCCAGATCAGATTCGAACCAGTGTTGCCCACAGACTTTAAATATACTTTTTCCTTATTAATTTTTTTTTACTTTATTCATTCACACCTGTCTTCTGATTGAAGACAACCAGCAAATGTGATATCTTGCAAAATGGCATGATAGAAGCCAATATCCATTGGTACCTCCTGACTTGAATTGATTTCTAATTATGAGAGATAGTTGACCGTGGATGATAAATGAGGAGAAGATGGTTGGGGGTGCGGTCAATGAAACACAAATAAGTATGATTAACTTATTTTAATGTGCCGACGTTTCGGCTAGAGTTTCTAGCCTTCTTCAGGGCTAAAAACAAAACAAGATAACAACCACAGTAAGTATAGATAAATAAAAAAATATAAACAGAATAATTTTACACATACAATGAATAGTTTTACAAAATAGAATTAATAAAATGAAGTGATGAGAGTAGCGGGAAATAAAATGTATACATAGGTAATTGAAAAAGCGGGTAATTAAAACGTCGTAATAAAAACGTCGGCACATTAAAATAAGTTAATCATACTTATTTGTGTTTCATTGACCGCACCCCCAACCAACTTCTCATTTAATTGATTTCATTTGTAAACCAAGGGGATCCCTCGTCCAGCTCCTGTTTAGTCTTTGGTACATGTCAGGAATGTTTGTGGTAGCTACCACTGGTCCAGCCTCATGAGGAGGAGAAAAATAACAATGCTGAGTCAGAAGGAAGTGCCTCTGCCAGTTGTCCCGTGCATAATTATGAACTTTTTGGCATGGAGGGGAGGGTCTGTCCTGATAATATGCAGATTTTAAGTACGTAGTTTAGTGAAAACACCCTTTCATAAACAAGTGTTTTATTGACACACAACTTTCTCAGCAGGGCAAGATTGGAAAATGAAAACCATGATTTGCAGTGGAATTGTCCGTGACCTCATTAAAAGTTATCCTCTTTCAACATCTTATTTTCTTTGATTTACATTGTTCATTTTTATATAAATTTTCACATATTTCAAATCTTTCTTTGCCATACCTTAGTTTACTTTTATTCCATGTTATCTATTCTCTTACATTCTTTTAGTTGTTGGCATCTTGTTTAGCTCTGATGAAGCCCAGCAAAGTGCAGTGAAATGTTGGATACATTAAATGGTTCAATTACTATTTGATTTTCATTTTATTTTTTTACCAGACCCGGACCATATTCCTTTTTTATATAATCATAAAAGTAATTAACTGACCAAGCAATGCTTCCCTATCGCTAAAACATATATAGATTAAATGGACACGATTGAATATTTGATATCAGTTATTGAATTTATTAAAAATTAAGTATCTGCATAATCATTTTTTTTTTTTTTTTTGATAATTTTATGTAGTATGTATACAAACGAATACCTTGGTTTTCCTACATGAAACATGCAATATATTATTGCCCACCATAAAATTATAATTTTTCAGTTTATCATTGATCAGAAAGTTTGATTTTTACTCTCAAGTAAATTGGTGTTAGCTAAGTCATTTTATATGTGCAACATTATCTAGAATGAAAGAGGAATTATTCAAATTTTCACATTTCGTAAATTTCAAAAATGTTACAAAATCAATAAAAACGAAGGTGCCATACTCGTTTCACTCCGTACTTAGCTGGAAGGCAGTGGATCATGGTGCCCTACTATACATGAAATTCCACGTGTACTTGAGTCAATCAAAGAGCTAGTAACCCTTTTCTGGTCACTCGATGATACTACTCTACGAAACAAATCTAGTTGTTTTGACGCTCTGTGGTCGTGTCTCATTTACAATTTTATTCAAAGTTTTAGCTTGGACACAAGAGCAAGTCATTAAAATAATTGAAGTACTCAAGAAGAGGCTGTATTTGACATTACACTCTCTTTATTCAAGAGTGTAAGCACACAAATATCAAAGGAAGGTAAAGGTATCAATTAAATTAATGGTTGTGAGTTATGGGGACAACTGTATTTTTTAAAATTAATTATTTATTTGGTCCCTTTAACTACTTTAGTTGAAACTGCTGATAATAACCGATAGTTTTTAATTGATATTATTCAACTGCAAAAATAGTTAGCTACATTTCAAGTACAATTTTTTTTAAACCGGTCTTATTACGCTTGCACAATACGAAAGAGAGATTGATGTTTTTGTGGTATTCTGACCAATAAGTTTGTTAGCAAGATGTAACAGGCAAGTTTAGCACACTCATTATGTAGAAACTGTTCTTTAATTAATCGGTAGTATATTTTTTAATGTGGATACTTCATAATTTTACCTTATTCATGTGTGAATCAACTGAGAAACTTTTAAGTTACTATAATAGACTATGTATATTATAGAGAAGACTTCCAATCTGTTAAAATAGACATGTTAGGGGAAAACAGACCCTTAAGTCGGACACTATTTTATAATAGCAGCAAGTTATATTTAGTTGGCAAATCCCTTAAGTCACTCCTAGGATTTCATCCCTTCTGGTATACAACTTTCAATTGTAAATTTTTGTATTTATTATATTATTATGTAATATAATAATATCTATCATTATGAGAGATAGTTGACCGTGGATGATGAATGAGGAGAAGATGGTTGGGGGTGCGGTCAATGATAAACACAAATA
>NW_027111560.1:89837-90490 GCF_000696795.3 Halyomorpha halys
TTTTTTTGATTTTTCTATACTTACTGTGGTTGTTATCTTGTTCTGTTTTTAGCCCTGAAGAAGGCTAGAAACTATAGCCGAAACGTTGGCACATTAAAATAAGTTAATCGTACTTATTTGTGTTTTTCATTGACCGCACCCCCAACCATCTTCTCCTCAATAATATCTATCTATTATATAAAACAGGTTTTAGTGATCACGTGTAATATTTTATTTTACATATAAGATAAAATAATAAAAATAGGTTATACAAAATTTAATTTAACTGATAAAGAAGGCATATCACAAAATAAAAAAATGAAAAAGGTGTATGAAAGACAGAAATTTTCAAAGAAAATAGTTGATAACTTTCATCCTTAACAGTGAGAAAAAAAAAAGGGAAGTGGTGATAGAATCGAAAATTTAAATTTTGAAGTTAGAAAAACTTCGAATTAGATGGAAAGTTGAAAACTTAAAGCCTGAATAGTAAGGGGAAAAAATGAAAGAACAATATAAAGTACAATGAAGATTTTGGAAGTAAAAGGTTCAATTTGATGTTGAACTTATACGAACCTGAACAAGTCAAATATTTAGACAAAAGGGATTTATAAAAAAGAAATGTGAATTCTGTAATGCTTACATTCGAGTTAGAGGAAATGTCAAGAAATGAAGTT
>NW_027111560.1:91505-105022 GCF_000696795.3 Halyomorpha halys
CTGGTTGAATGTTGATATTAGGTTATGGTAAGTAACCCCTGGTTGAATGTAAAATCTTAAATGTAATTAACAAACATACATAAATATATTGATAATTTTTTCTTGACTGTTGTAAATATATATTTTTGTGGGTCTTGAGGATCAGTCAATAATACAACTATATTTAGGCGAAGTTTCGCACCTTATTGTTTGCATAGTCATGCCAATTGTCTATTACAGTTTATTCTACATTACTGTGGTATAACTAACGGTTCTGGCACAAACAATAAGGTGCTAAATGTCACCTAAATATAAATGAATCATTGACTAATCCTCAAGACCCTCAAAAATATACATACGATCGACCATAAGTTAATAAGGATAGTAGAGGGAAGAAAAACAGTTATTTATTTTCTGCCGATGTTTCGACTTATGCTACAAATCTTCATCAAAGCTGTAAAATAGAAGTTTAAACAGAGACCCCTCAAATTGAAATAAAATCCCTCATTTTTAAGGAGTCTCTGTTTACACTTCGACCTTATAGCCCAACGTCGGCAGACAATTATTTTTCCTTCTTTCTCAACCATGCAGTCCTGACCGTCTCCTTTTAATTAACAAACATTTTAAGACTGTTAAAGTTTTCATTTTGTCAGTTACAATATTTTACGACTGAAGGCCTCAAATGATAAATGAAAGGGGGGAAAATAATAAAATTTAAAATAGAAAAATAACTTTATTCTGTTCTCTAAGAATAACTTTCATGTAAACAGAAAAAAATATAAATCTTTTCTGATCAGGAAATAACAATCATTAAATAGAACATTACCAATAACAAGTTAATACATATATATACATTATCAATACATAAAAAAAATAATTAAGTTCTTCCATCATATCGACATTTAAAAAACAATTATTTTCACCAGACATAGACAAAATTGAAAAAGAAATACATTACCGAAAATTCTTCAGTAGAATAACAGGAGCTTATGAGTAATTTGTAGAACAAGATGGAAGGAGTGGAATATCAGGGTATTTATTGACTGTCAGACGATTTGGAGTTTCTAGGAAAGGGTTTGGTGAATTTAAATTAAAAATAAATATACCAGTATTTAACATATTTTTTACGTAATTATACTCAAAAGAAACACAATTCTCCCTGAATATAGGTACATATAAAAAAAATTTATGTACATGCACATTGAAGTAAACACACATATAGACATCAATAAAAGTTAATACAGACATGGAACAATAAAAATATATACTTTTATTTATATATATATGAAATAAGTATTCACAACCATACAGTTATTGAATTATACAAATACACACACTTAAATACATATTTGATGAAACAAACTGTTAAGTAAAACAATGAAAGTTAAATAATAATTTTAAGATAGTACACTTAAGCTGAGATTTCATTACTTAATAGGGGTGTTTAAGTTGAGAGAGTATGTTTATCCATTGTCGGTTACTAAATATTTCAGGTGTTATAACAAAGTTCTTTCATTTTCAAAAAATAATTTTGGGGAACCTAAATAGAGATTATATCCACAAGTATTATTTTATAAACTTACTAAAGTGGATTTATATGACTTTCGTGAAAACTAGGAGAAATATTAAACTAGAATCGTTAGTTATTATTGGAAAGGAACATTATATGAAGGTGGAAAAGTAAACTGCTAATGCAATCAGAAGTTTATTGTTCTGCAGAATCATCTAACAATATCATTACGAGCATTAAAGTTACATTATGTAAAATGTAATTGGACATTAATGTTTGATTGAATAAATCACTAACACTATATTTGAGGTAGATGAAACAAATTCTGTAAATACAATATAAAAAATACAGCTAACAAATTGGCAATTTAAAAGAAAATGTACAAAATTGAAACAAGCGATTAACATTTTAAAACAGATTCTTATTATCTCAATAATTCAGTTACACTATTGATTTGCTCTTTCTGTTTTTTTATATTATTTTAGTAAAACAAACCACATTTCCAATCAGAAATTTATTGTTCTGCAGAATCAACTTACAACACAAACAAGAATACAAAAGTTACATTACCTAAAATGTAATCAAACACTTACCTAAGGCTAAATTTGTGGTGGTCGTGAAAAACATAATCAGTGAAATATAAGAAATGACTTTACATTGTTAGTAATTCATATTTTCATTATAATAGAAACAAATATTGATTTAAAACAAACTGTTCCGTGTTCCACGACGACCTTTCAAGTAGATAAAAAGTAAAATAAACCACAAATACAATTAAGATTTTTTTTTTTTTTAAGCAAAATCAACTTACACATAAGTTATACTATATAGAATATAATCAAACATTGCTAACATTAAATTTGTGGTGGCCTTGAAAACATAATTAGTGAAGTATAAAAAATGAGTTTACACAACTAATAATTTGTATTTTCCGTTTAATACAATAAATTCTAATTTAAAACTATCAAAATTTTAAATTAGATTTTCACTAATTCAGTTTTACACAACGGCCTTTCAAGTAGATAAAAAGTAAAATAAACCACAAATACAATTAGGATTTTTTTTCTTCTGCAAATTCAACTTACAATGTATGTAAGAATAAATATACAGAAAAGTTACATTGTATAAAATGTAATCATACCTTAAAACCTACTTCATGAAACAACTAACACTAAATTTTTGGTAGTCGTGAAAACTATATTAGTATATATAATATAAAAAATGAGTTTATAGAGTTAATGATTCAAATTGCTTGTACAATAGAAAAAAGTAAAACTTAAAACAAGCAATGAAAATTTAAAATTAATTCTGACTAATACAGTTTTACACGACTTCCTTGCAGGTTTTTTTTTTTAATTGAAGCTAAAATAAAAACACATGCAATCAACATTTAAAATTTAATCAAAAATCATCTTACAATGTAAGGAAGAATAAAAAGTTACATAATATATAATAAAAAATTGAAACACAATTGTAAAAATTTCAATTACTAAATTTGTGGCGATCATGAAAACTTAATTAGTGTAATATATAACATTAGAATGAGTTTACTTATTTGATAATTCAACTTTTAAATTTAAAATAGTTTGTATTAAATCAGAGTTTTACACGACTGTCTTTCTAGTTGTCTTGAGATACATTAAAGTTACACCATACACATAAAATGTAATTAAGCAAACTCCTGACACTAAATTTGCATTGGTCGTGAAAAACTAAATTCAATAACATATTTTTACGCAGTTCAAATTTTCAGTTTAAAATAAATTTTAACTAATACAGTTTTACATGATTACCTTTCAATATCATTTTTATTTTATTTTAGGTAAAATAAACCACAACCACAAATGCAATAAAAAATTTATTTTTATTCAAAAACAACTTACAATGAATGTATTAAAAACATAAAAGCTACATTACATAAAATGTAATCACACGCTAAACAAATTTCAATCGAACACATTACTAATACTAATTTTGTGGAGGTCATGAAAAACTTAATTACAACAATATCAGAAATGAGTTTACTTATTCAATCATTCAATTTCAAGTTTAAAAAAGTACAAATTCAAAATGAGCAATTTAAATTCTTAAATATATTTAGGGTAAAACAGTTTTACATGACTTGCCACGGATACACGACATAAAAAACATCTTAAAAAAATTGTTCACCTCCTAATATCAATTCAACTTTAACTTGGATATTACATGATTATAAAAAGTACAAAAATAATTTATTAAAAAATTTTAAACAACAAAATATAATCGTATGTGATTTATTTTTATTGTTATTAAAATGTGAGTTGTGCCTATTTCTTGAATTATACCAATATCACAATTAGTTCCAACATCAACAAAGTCCAGAATTAATGATCAGATAATGTAACGAGATTAAAATGTTAATTTTCATACAGTTGTTAACTGTAATATTCAAACCGAAATATAATTCATGCATTTTACTTTCACAATAACTTTAAAAAGTAATATCACAAGAACAATGTTAAACTTGTTTTAAATGTGTTATTAAAAATTTTAGAAAATAAATAACTAAGTAGCACAATAGCACATAATACGCTACTTCTTTTCTTTTTTTAAGTTATCACTAATTATTAACAAATTGAAATAGTTAAAAAATACGAACTAACGATTATTAAGTCAAATGATTGAAATGAAACTGGGAGATGCTAAAACAATCACCTAAGAAGGGAAAATCAACCCCAAAAAATTCAAGTAGTAAAACTACAAAAAAAAAATCCTACTTAATTAAGTAGGACAAAAATATAAAATTAGTTAAAAATGTTAAAAGGCTTAGGCCAAAGAATGATGAAATCACTGAGTTAACTCTTTAAAACCCAGGCAAAATATGAAATAAAAAAAGAAATTAAAAAAATCGCATGTATTGAAGTCAACAGTGGATCAATGGATCAGTGAATCAGCCAAACAAATCTTACTTTTACTTCCTATATTTGTTTTTACCACGTCCTCGACAAGCCGGTATTAGTACAGGAAAATTTTCCGGATCAGTGGTAGGACTGACAGTTGGCGGGGGCGACTCTTTGGTAACTTTCCATGGATTGCCTGGATCTCTCTCACGAACTGGGCTGGTTCGAAAAGTAGAATTTCTAACTGCCGCGTAAGCTTCTCCTCTAGCATTCTTGAAGGCCCCGGCACCTTCATTATTCTTAGTGTTCAATTGAGGAAAATCTGTAGATTTAACAATGTCATCTTGTCTTTGTGTGCCCCAAGGATTTCTCTCACGAACTGGGCTGGTTCGAAAAGAAGAATTTTCAACTATATTGTTACCTTCGTTTCGAGCATCCTTGAAGTTCCCGGCTCCAGTATAACTCCCAGGACCTTCATTCTTCCTGGTGTTTAATTGAGTAAAATCTGTAGTTCTAACAATGTCGTTTTGTCTTTTTGTGCCCCAAGGATTCCTCGGATCTCTAGTTTCATCCCTTGGGGAGCCTTGATTCTTATTACTGTTTTGAAAATTTTGTGTTTGGCCCTGTAGTAACAAAGGAAAAATCATAAAATAACAAATGAAACTAGTAATAGTAATTCAATTATTTCTTTACATATTGTCAGTCCGAAGCCTAAGTATGTATGTGAAAAGAATATATATCTGCAAATTTCTTTATCATGGTTTTTTTTTTGCACTGTAACGTGTGCTCCATTCTTTTCACAATGCCAAAAAGACTGTGTAAGTGATTTCACCAACTAAATATATCAAATGATTTACATCAAAATTAGAAATTAGCTATTGCCTTACTCTCGGAAAATTTTAGATACATCATTTTAGCTTTGGACCAACAATATTCAATACAATAAATTTCTTTAAATTATGAAGAAGATGGAAACTTTCCGAAATGTTTCAAAAGCTCTCAACTTAAAGCCTTGATGAAGCTCTACAAAATGGGGTGAAACATCGGCAAATAAACAGTTGTTAACTATTCTTATTTTCAATAAATGGAATATGGTCCGGGTTAGTACTTAAAAATAGTACAAAATATTACTATTTCAGTTAAATTTGACTGCACCCGGATCATATTCCATTTATTAATACACACAGTCAATCAGCAATCTTCCAGTATTCGTATTCTCTTTTGACCGTACCCCTGACCTTCTTCTTCATAATTTAAAATAATACGTTCAATTATTTATATACATTTAATAAATATCTTTGTTGAAAGGGTTTAGGTTCAACATCCTTAAATCGGTAATTCTCACATAAATGATCTCTAAAACCATTTGTAGTGTCCCATTTATGAGTTTTTGAACAGAAAAATTTCATAAATTGTAGTTTATAAACTATCTAAAAGTGAATTTTATTTTTTTTTGCAGTCAAATATTTCTTTGTGTAGAAAATTAGTTAAATCCATCAATACTTCATCCCTTTGTCCTGTCCAGGTGCAACTTCGAGATTTTGTAGAAGGCATTTCCTATACGAAAATTACAAAATCAGTCCTTTCATCATAGGTAAGAATATTTGTATATTCAAAAGGAGGCATCATCATTATAAGACAGATAGGATAGGATGATTCTCATAATGATGAGAATGGACGAATTTGGAATCCTCAAAACAAGTCTTGACTGAACACCTTTAAAGAACAAGAAGAGTAGACCCACTGGGAGGACAGTTTCGCAAGCGATGCAAGACGTCCTGATTAGTACCCACAACTGGAAGGCAGCTAATAGAGAATCCTCTACGCAACGAGTTCAGGTGCTCATGTAAGCAAGAGTATTCAAAATAATTTATTCTTACTTCTCAATACTAGTTGGGAAAATGTTTCAACAAGACACTATATTATAGAAAATCTCAAGTTCAGTTATGATCCTGTCCTCTTCTTTAAATTCGAGGGCAAGGACTTCATGATAAGCCAATATTTGAAATGTTCAAATCGAGAGTATGATTGTCAACTTAAGATAAGTTGTAGATTAGTAAAAGAATGAATTGCTTTAAATTGTTCTCAATTTTTACAAAAATAAGGTATGCTATATATTTTAACTTTTAACTCAACAAGTGAACAGCAGTTTAGAACAATAATTTTATTATGAGAAGCTAAAGGAGTACACGAACTTTAATAAATATACCCTATAGTATAAAACCCTGGAAGCAAAAGCACCTAATACACGACAATGGCCACAAACTCTTTTATAGTTGACTATTTGTCTGACAAATTAAGCACACACCTACATAAATAAAAACACATTTCACCATGATGATTTGAACGCTATACAGCAGAGCAATTTTCGATTAGCTGACATTTAGGCAAAACATAAATATAAATATTGCAATTTCTGTATTCACAATATAAATAATAGATGAGACAATTATCAATTTTATATCTTAATAAACCTTTATAATTCTGTATTATATTTTAAATAGAGGGAGGTATATATTGAATATTTTCAATTATTTTATTTTTCTGTTAATTGTTTTAATCAAAATTTTAATTTATTTATAACACAACCACTGTTGCAACAAAATAATATAGCAATCAAAAGCTGATTTTTTTTTTCAGGTTTTCAAATTTTATTTTTTATGTTTTCAATTCTTGAAAATTGAACAAAATTGTTCAGAAATATTTGTTATATCATAAAATATAACATGTTTATGTATCTTTCTAAGCTATAAAATTACATCTTGCCCAAATTTGCCCTTTTTCGAATAACTGCTTTTCAAACTATTTTTTCTTTTTTTTAATTCATGAAGATAGGAAATGAGGACCGTGATTGTTGATTGTTGATAATTGATTGATTGACCGTGTATATAGATGAATGGAATATGGTCCGGGTGCGGTAAAAAAAAACTCGAATAGTAGATAATTATACTATTTTATTGAGCCAATGTTTCCCCCACTTTGCAGAGCTACGTCAGGGCTAAAAAAAGATACAAACACTATAGTTACAAAAAGGAAAAAAGAAAAAACATAAGTGTAAAATAACAGGGGTATAAAATGAAAAGTAAGATATAATAAGAAAAATTAAAGGTTGTAAATAGTAAATGAAAAGGGTAATAGTAACAGATAGATAAGAGAAGAAATATTAAATATTAAATATATTGTACTTTCTTTAATATTTCTTCTCTTATCTATCTGTTACTATTACCCTTTTCATTTACTATTTACAACCTTTAATTTTTCTTATTATATCTTACTTTTCATTTTATACCCCTGTTATTTTACACTTATGTTTTTTCTTTTTTCCTTTTTGTAACTATAGTGTTTGTATCTTTTTTAGCCCTGACGAAGCTCTGCAAAGTGGGGCGAAACGTTGGCTCAATAAAATAGTATAATTATCTACTATTTGAGTTTTTTTTTTTACCGCACCCGGACCATATTCCATTCAACTATATTGTTAACATTTCTTTTCTATGTCCCTTTATTAAATTAGGTATTCAAAGATCATTAGCTTCAGTTTGCCTTGTGTTTGTTGATCATAAAAAATATATTTCATTATTTGTAATTTTTTTAATGAAAGCATCAGTAATATAAATTAAAATATGGCTTTTCATATGTTCTGTACTTATTTCCATCCATTAGATCAATTCTCCCTAAATTTGTCCGATTTTTCTTTTTACTTGAAAAGTTAGGGAAAATTTTATGGTAATTTTATCACTGCTGGATTCAGCAAATAGAACACATAGACAATTTTCTCGATAACAACAAAGAGTGGATCAAACTAATTATCAATTTTTCTTATGAAGTATTTTATAAAGATATTTTATATATCATTATATGATCATCCTCGTATTTTTAGCTAATTAAAATTTTACAATTTGAACAGAAACATACATTTCCGATAGTATTTCTTTTTTTTTGTTCAGGAAAAAATAGGGCTGATTAACTTCTTGAGTGTTTATTACAAGTATTTTTATCTAAGTTAAATTATATATCAATAAATTAAAAGAACTTGCTTCAGATAGGCAAAATTAAATGAAAATTAGAGAAAAGAAAACATAAATAAACAACTGACCAAATTATGCTTTGCTACGAGAAACTCAAGCTAAATAAATATAACAAAAACAAGTTAAAATAGACATAAATAAATAATAGGTAAAAAATAGAAAAACGAGAAAATATAAGAAGAAATAAGTTAAAACAAATATACAGTAGAATATTATATGCCCTATTGGGTATCCTGATATAACCAGTTAAGCAGGACTATGGGGGAAAGAATAAACTCTCAAATATAAGCTTAACTGAAATATTAGGTAAAAATTAAATAAAATGCAATTCAAAACATAATAGATATGTAATACTGCTAAATTATTACATGATGAAATAAATTTATAACATCAATTTAAAAAAAAAAAAAACTCTAGATACCTGATTTGATTTAAGAATAAAAATGATACTTAAGTTTTTTTATAGTAGTCAAAAAATCAGTTACTTTGTTTTGCTTAATCAAATATAGAAATTTTCAGCACTTTAATTTCTTTTTACAAACGGTTAGGTGAGATTCTATTGTAAACAACTTATACAAGGTAAGCAAAATTAAATAGAAATTAGAATGAAAAAACTATTAATATATACATAAGTATAATATGAGTAAATAAATAAAAATGCGAATAAATAAATAAACATGTCAATAAATAAATAAAGAATAAACAAATTTAAAAAACTTAGATGAGACAACAGAAAAATTAATGGAAATCAGAAAGAGAGAAGAGAGATAGAAGTCCAACGAATTAAGATCACTAATGTGTAAGATGGAACTAATTTGTCTTGTCGATCAAGGTAGGAATAATATAACACATAATAACAAGTTGATTTTATTTAAAAACAAAATCTTACAAATTAAATAATACTTTATAAACACAAATTTACACGAATCGAAAAAAAAAAAAATACAATGGTAAAATCAATTACATCTAATAATTAATTTAATCATGAGAGTATACAATGGTAAAATTATCATAACTAATATCATTAATTACCCATAAATGATTATTTTTACATAACATTATCTAAACAACTATAACAATAATAATCTTTCATAGATTTTAATTTAATTTTATATATCAACATATCAAAGATGGATATAAACATGAACAATTTAAAAGAAAAGAAAATTTATAACTTGAACAGAAGAAAACTTTTAAGCTATTTTCATTAATTAATAAAATCTTACAAATAAAATAATACTTACATATTTACTGAAAATCATTAGATGATTAAAAAAATAACTACATTTAATGATTATTTTACTTTTAGAAATATTAATGTTAATATCCATCGAAATATTATCTATCAATGTTTATTTTTTTTAAAAATGTATTGACAATTTCATTACAATGGTCTGGAAAATATCATATTTAAAAATTAAATTATATCTTCAATAATTCCTCGAGTCCTAAAAAAAAGAAAAATAAATAAATAAATTCAAACAAAAGAAATATAATATATACATACAATGCCATTTATAACTTTAGGACAAACAGTTCACATGAGCAAGAACTGCGCGAATCTAAATATATTTTTTTTAATTTTATCTATACTACCTGTTTTTATACACCGATGGCTTACGTCATAGTGGTGTCAAGAGTACATTTGGACTAGCTTTGTGATTCAATTAGTCAAAAAATTAATTGAGAAGTTGAAATTATCCTAAAAGAGAGAACCAATATTGTTTGTAACGTTAGTGGAAATGTACTTAGCACCACTGCGAAGTAAACAATCAACATATTAAGCAAGAAACTTTGTAGACTCTGTTTGACTCCACCTCATCAGTTGCGTCTCTAAATTCCACTGTAAGTTTAATTTGTTATAATAAAGTTTTGTTTCATATTTTCCAAAATGTATCGAATTTTCTAAAAAAAAAATTGAAGTGGTCCTTAGTTTTAGACTGGCACTGTATATAATTAAATAATAGAAAAACCAAAGATAAAAAATACAGACATAACTTACATCCTTAAAGGAGAGCAGATGCCAAAGAATATCTTCGATCTGTTTAACATATCCTGATGAAAATAACTATTAGTATGAGAATGGAAATGTGTATAAATAACTTCAATAATAATTGAGACTCACCAAGTTTGATATTTAATTTCATTTTTGATTTCTTCAATTTTGTAAATAAAAATGTTCTTCATGAAAAAATAAATCCTCAAAATGCAGGTATAATAAAATTGTCTAAAGCGATAGCATCATCAGTTCTGTTCTCTCCAACACCTGAATTAGAAAATAATTCAGCGTATTAAATCAGACAATACTTTAATATAATGGACACCCTTCTACAAATCTTCTTTCTGTACACCTCACCTCTCATGTTTTTCAAACAGGATTTCTCACTTGTTTTTGTACAAAGCAGTAAAAAAAAAAAAAAAAGTTTTAAAAAATCTTTTATCAAAACACAGTTGTAGAACACGGTGAAATTTCTGTTTCGGAAAGTGACGTGTCGTGTATGAAAACATAAAAATGTTTGACTGTGTACAACACCTTCGTGAGTCATTTTCAAAATGGATATTCACTTGAATAAAATTACTAAATTTCTTAACCTATTGCCTAAGCGAAATAAGAATTGGTAATATTGTTAGAAGAATTATCATAAAATTGCTTATATTTTTTTATTAACCTTGGAACATATTCCTTAAGTACTGTACAAATTACCATTCTATAATTGAGGCATATTTATGAACTAGGTTGAATTGACGTGGAATGACAAATTCCTAAATTTCGCAGAAACCTAGAAAGAAGCTTGCGGAACCACTGATCTAATGAGATATAAGGTTTCGTTTTATACATTCCTATTAGTTTTTTGTTTTTTTAAAATAATTGAATGATTAAGAAAAAATTGGCCACACACTTCACTCGGCTTTTTGATCTTAACTAAGTCCCCCTTAAGCCCTGATGAAGGCTTCAAATTCTCGCCAAAACATTGGCACTAATAAATAACTTTTTACTTGTGTTCTTCACTCTACTTAACTATTAACACATCATTATCGATAAAATAATTCTATAAATAAAATCCCATTTTCACCAGCCCAATTTTTACCTGATACCGCCCAGATTAAAAGAATCCAATTATGCACTAGAAAAGCATAATTTTATTTTTTCTCATACTTGTCTTTTTTTTTATCACAAAGGCAGGGCAAAAATAACATATATTTCTATTTCGGAAGAAGATAATTGACCGTATGAAATAGATTGTAGGAAGATAGTCCGGGTGGCGATCAATAAAGGTATCAAAATAGTAAAAGAAACCTATTATCAACCAATGTTTCGCCCCACCTTGCAGAGCTTCGTCAGGTCTGTCAGGTTGGAACAGAGATGTCAACCCAATTCAACTTAGTTGACATCTCTGTTCCAACCTGACGAAGCCCTGCAAATTGGGGCGAAACGTTGGTTAATAATAAATAGTTTTCTTTTACTATTTTAATACCTTTATTGACCACCACCCGGACTATCTTGCTACGACATATACTTCTATTTAAATAAAATAATTTAATATGAGGTGAAGATGGTAGATGGAGGAGTAAGGAATACAAATATGTAAAACTTATTTTATTAGTGCGCTGGTGTTTTGACCAAAATTTCAGACCTTCATTAAGTACAAAACCAAGGAGAGGGTCAAGTCAAAAGCTACGACAAGTTCAGAATCGAGGCAGTGTTGTTGGAGTTTCGAAGTTGCCAAGATGAGACCTTAACACATCTCTCTCATATGAAAACTAACCTAAATATCTGCAAACAAGGATAGAAAAACAGCTATAGTGAGGATAACCGAGTTTCACCTAATGAAAATATAACAAATCCCTCAAGAAAGTAAATATCAGATCACATTGACCAGACATGTTAGAGGTTACTATCTAATAATTTGTTGGGCTATGTCTTTTAAGGATGCCTTCAAGCATTGATGCAGATGCTCGATGAGGATTTTTCACCGAATAAGAAGAAAGAAACTACACATTTACTGTACCAGTGTCCATTGCAATTTCATTACCAAAGATAGAATTATAACAGCTGATGGCAGCATAGACAGTTTGTCAAAGTTCTCAAGATACCAGTATATTCATTCACAGCAGCTGGTAACACTAATTAATTTAAAAACTAAACATTTATATTAATAATTAAAAATTATTTTAATCGAATTTATTTTCAACTTCATCTCTCTTCCCTCATCTCTCAATAAATTAAGATAATATGCATTTATTTTGAGTACTAGAACATAAAATTGTAAGATTGATAAATATTGCAATTACATAATGCCTTTTCATAAAGCTTTTAATTAATTCGAAGATAAAAGCTTACCTTTTATGATACATCTTACCAACTTCAAAACATTAATATATATATTTTTTTCACATAACAATTCCAAGTTTTTCATTCTTCTAGGCATTCGAAAATTAAAAGGTCTTAATCAATACAATGTAGTATTTACATTAGTACAATGTAGTATTTACATTAGTACAATGTAGTATTTACAATAAGATCTATAGCTCGCGAGCGTACAGAGCCTTAAACAGACCCATAGTTTTCTTGGCATAGATGACAGGAGATTACTCACTTACCAAATGTCCCATCCTTATTATAAAAAAGGCAATAATAACCACCAACTTAAGTTTCTCAGAAGACATTTTCAAAAACAAAACAAAAATTTAGCACACAAACCTGGTTAGCATTCATAGCCCTGTAATTGAAGTTGTGTTGAGTAGTGACAACTTCCCTTTCACCACCGTTAGTTTCATTCCTGCCCTTACTAACTTGAACATTTTTCTTTGCGGATCCCTCACCGGTTTCTGTCCTTATCCCAGTCCCCTCTCCAACTTTACTTTCCTTTTAACAAAATTTCATAATAAATTTTAGATATTCAGTCTATTAAAATTGCTAGTTAATGTTCAGAGGTATTTGTTAACTAATATCTGCCGATGGATTCTGATGAAGAAATGTTTAAAAAAGACAATATATTGTCGGTATTGTAATAATTTAAAAATTATTAAAATTAAATAAATTGAAATTTTATATTTTTAACTTAAATTCTCATATCTTAAAGATAGCTTGGGTTCAAATTAAAAACTTTAATATAAATATAT
>NW_027111560.1:105362-111144 GCF_000696795.3 Halyomorpha halys
CCCGCTTTCAGCCGATGTACGTCCTCTCACTAGGCAATCCAGACTCAGAGTCCTTTTTTCTTCGAGAGTGACTCTCCGATGTCTCCCTTTTCAAGATGTCCACCCTTGCTAGACAAAAATTGATGAGGACCTCCTCATCCTGGAAACATTGTGTCCCATCCATGCCCAAACAACGAAAGAATCACCAAAAACCAAAACCTGTCTCGATGTTCCATGTAAACATCGATTCTTGCACAACAGTTAGGGATTTTTGGAAATGATTTACTTTCTGAATATTATTCTTTAGCACTATTTCTTGACTTCTATTTTTTCTTAAATTTACTGTATTTTCATTTATGATGGGAAGAGTTAAAATAGTTTTTATGATATTTGAATCTGCTCAACATGGCCTTGATTCAACAGTCGCCATCTTGGTTTTGTTTTGAATCACAAATTTATGACAATTCAAATTGGTTAGCTTGCTTTTTGGTTCAACAACACAAATGAACAGTATTAAAATGATACATAAAATAGAAACATATTAAAAACCCTTTATACATCAAAATATACTATTTACTCAAAAAGAGCATATTACAGTATATAACAAATAAACCTTAAATATTACAATTATCTTAAGTGAATAAATAAAATAAAAGGGTTAAATTGCACAAATTTTAGTACATAATAAATACGTGCGTGAAGGGATACATCATCTTAGATTTTGAATGAAAACCTACTTTTGCCCGACTATGGTGTCGAGGCATCAGTGTAATGCAGTGCATACAGGTTTATACAAAAAAACCCATTGACAATGAATGGATTTAATTTTTGCTTTGTTTATTGAATTTCTTATATCAAAAAGTAAAAAGTTTTCGCTTTTGTTTTTTTGTTTCTGTGCTCATATTCATCCATGATGATCAGGTTTCTTTCTAGAGAATACTGTATTTTCAACAGCTAACTTGCATTTTCAGTTTGAAACTAATACAGTTATTTCCATAGATTAAGCAACACAAAAAATAAATGTCATTGAAAAGTATAAACCAGCAGTTCATTTTATTCAATATATTTAAAATTATATATTAAATGATTAGATGTGGCAACTTTGGCATAGAACTTCATGCAATCCAATAAAGTCTTTAGAATTCTGACCGATTTATCAAATCGCATAGCATTGCAGTCTGATTCGAGTATTAGGTTACTTATTCTTTTCCTTTCCGTTCCTTATTCGGTGGAATAACATTACATTTTTACTGCACTTGATAGCTCTTATCAGTCGTGGAATTCTGTTACATAACTGCTACCTGGGCCCTGTTTCATAATGAAAGCTAATAGTATTAGTTCAAAATACAAGTATAGAAACAACGTGGTAATAATTACAGGAGTTAAAAAGTACTAAAGTACAAGTTACTATTGTACAAGTCAGTGCAATTGTATTAAGTTAAATCGACAAGACTAATAGTATTAGTTTGTACTTTATTATGAAACAAGGCCCTGATAGCTCTTATCAGTCATGGAATGACTCACTTAACTCAATTAACGACATATCTAATTCAAAAAGAATATTTCAAATCTGATTAGTATTCCAAAATTAGGACATTCAAAACATTACCAGGATATATTACTATATTTTATCTAAATGTTTGCTAATATATCCTTGCTAAACCATGAAGATGATAAAAGATTGGCTCAATGGTTTTCCTAGTTGGCAGTTACAAATGAAAGACAGGACTTGATATTACATAACAGTATGATCAAAGAGATTAAGAAATATTTGCAAAAGTTTCTAATAACGAACAGATACAAAAATACATACCTGGCTATCAAGGACTCTCTGAATTCTTAAACGTTCCTGATTTCTAAAGGCTTTCCTTTCACTCTTTGGAGCCCCAATTAGGGCAGTTAAAGTGGGTTTCGTTCTTGATACCTCATGTACTCTTTCCAGAACTGAAAAAGCAGGTTCATCCTAAAAAACAAAATATAAATATCATTTTTTAAAAAAATCTATTTAGTTTATTTAATATCTAAGAATATTAATATTTTAAATGTCTCCTATAATCTTTTAGTAAAAATAAAAAAATTAAATTTTAACTAGTTAAAATTAAAATTAGTTAAAATTACTAAAAAAAACATTTTTAACATAAAACTGGCCACATAGACACAAAGTTTTTGTTGCATCATATACATAGTATGTATTTCATTCTACATGTTCTTCCCTCCCCTTAACTTCTACAAAGTTTGGAATTTTAATTTTATTTTCACTGGTTAAAGACAGTGGCGCTGCCAAGTGCTCATATCCTGAAAATAAGGGCCTCCTGTCAGTTACATAAAACGGTCAAGTGCTCTTATTATCATAATAGTAGTGCGAGCAAGTGCTATTATCATCACAACAGTGGCGCGTGCAAGTGCTCTTATCGTCACAACAGTGGCGTGTGCAAGTGCTCTTATCATCACAACAGTGGCGCGTGCAAATGCTCTTATCATCATAACAGTGGCGCATGCAAGTGCTCTTATCATCACAACAGTGGTGCCGGCAGGTGCTTTTATCATCATAGCAGTGGCAAGGACAAGTGCTCTTGTCATCATAACAGTGGCACATGCTAATACTCTTATCATCACAACAATGGTGCCAGCAGGTACTTTTATCATCATAACAGTGGCGCGTGCAAGTGCTCTTATCATCATACCAGTAGCACAGGCAAAAGCTCTATCATCATAACAGTGGTACCGCCAGGTACTCTTATCATCATAACAGGGGCAAGGGCTCTTATCTTTTGAGGATATTGTTCATTTTCTATCCAGTGCACCTAACGCTTCAACTCCTAAAGGAATAGCGTGTATTTTATTATCTTCCTTTATAACAAATCAAATTTAAAAATGACTTTATAACAGTGAAAATTGCTATCAGAAGCTACCAAAGGGTGTAAACCTAGATTAGAATATAATTCAACAACCAGCAATAAGCCTTCTTTAAAAAATGAACTGTTTATTTTATTTTTTTTTAAATTTATTTATTTTGTTTGAATTTCTGTTTGTTTATATTTCAATAAATTTCAAAATGATGATCAATAATAATAAAAATAAGTTTTAGCCTGAAAATAAGGGCCTCCTGTCAGTTACACAAAACTGATTTCATTGATGTCTCCAAATTATCTCTGCTATTATACATTGTAGGTCTTTGATTGTACTATTATTTTTAATTGATGCCTAAAATTGCTTGGGACTAATGAGAGTATGTAAAAAAGTGATTTTTATAATAACATTCTTAGAAAGGATCAGATAGAAACTTTCACCAATATTAAATGATTTTAAAATTTTATTTTCTTGAAGAAAACATAAAATATACCCTATCATTTCTAAAGCTGTTTTCCTACTATTGTATTCCCTATGAGATACCAGTATTTTTTAATATTCATCTCACTCCTGTTTCCTTCCAACCAAAACACAGAAACCCAAAGCCCACCATTATTCTTTGGTAGACAAGCAGTGATGGACTGTTGGGTTCAAATTCTTGATTGAAATGGAAAAAATATATATATATACAGTAAAGTCTCAGTTATACGAATATGAGGGGGTACCAAAAATTCTTCGTATAAGTGAATACGGAATACATATTATGTATGTATATTTTTGAGAATTTTTTCTCGTAATCAGTAGATACATATACGTATGTTGTATGCAGTTCAAAGAAAAACAAAGTAAAGTGAAAAAAAATTATTTATTGTATAAAAATTTAATTTATCTTTAATCCAAATTTTTTAATTTTTGACAAAAAAATTGTGTTATGTTTGTTTGTTTCATGTTGCTTTTGGCTGAATACATCATTCTTTCGCATTCTGTTAAGGTGTTAGATTCCTTCTCGGTAATTTTTTTCGCATATATAAAACGTTTTACAATTTCAAATGCTTCAAGAGCTTCTGCAAAAATGGAAGAGGCAAAGGATCTTCGTCTTCTGAATCGGAATCGTCCGAGCTTATTATTATACATTAGGGAGTAGAATATAAACATAAAGAGTCATTGGGACCAAATGTTATTCGCGGAAAAAAGTTGTTTACTTTTTCGTTTTTCACGGTATTTTTCGTCTTTTGTCCTGCCACAGAAGAAAAAAAATTCATAGAACTGAATAAAATTTACTAATATGTACACAAAGCGGATCCAAACTTTCCTTCGTATAACTGAATGTTTCGTATAAATGGATAATTACATACACATAATTCAGGGGTTTTTACAGGGGATTGAGAAATTCTTCGCATAACTGAATGTTTCGTATAAGTGAGACTTCACTGTATATATATATATATATATACCTGTGTATAAAGGTAATTTTTATTGATCTATTCCTTATACCAGCGGTTCCTAAACAGTTTTTTCCATAGTGTTTTTTTTTTTGTCTAAAGAAATGAATCGAACACTTGATAGGAAAAATTTCACATCACCTTTGTCAAGCTGAAAAAATATAAAAATGTCAGCACAATTATCCTTTGAGGAGCAGAGTATGTAGTCAAATAAGAAAAACCAGTACTAAGTCAATGCTGGAATGGGCTGTATATTTGCTTATTTAATTTAATCTGATTTTTTTTCTAATATTTTGAAAGTGTTATTCATTTGTCGCACCCCTGGGTCTACTCTTGGGGCACCCCAGGGTGCTGTGACTCCCACTTTGGGAACCACTACCTTTACTAATGTATAGGTAGACTGTTACAGTTGGAACGAAACATATATTGGTACCTCAGGAGAACAGAACAGTAGAAACAGTACTCTGAAAATCATGGAATAACCCACCCCACCTCTGTACCTAAATCCATTGGTAATTCCGATTTGGAGAAGATTAGAAATCAAAATTACCCTCAAGGGATAAACCACACTACCATTACGTCACGTTAAAATAAAAATAAAAAATCTGCAAAATATAGAGGTAAGAGAAAGGGTTAACGCACGTTTATAAGGAAACGCCGTGTTTACAATGGCTAGTTAAAGTTAATTTAAATTATCTTACTGAATTATATTTATACTTTTTACAATAAAAGATATACTTAAACATATAAAATTAATTTCAAAGACTAAAAGAAATTGGGAGACAATTTCAGAAATAAATAAATTAAGATAGAATTTAAATTATAAGTTGAACCATAAAACAAGGATTAAAGATTACCTTTGACAGTGTATTTATTGCGGAAGCCAATAAAACTGTTTCAACATGACACCACTACATTCCTTCGCTAAACTGCAGTAGAACAGTAGAATAAGTGGAGAAGAAACTTACTATTAAGTGTGAAAAGAAAACAAAAAAGAGGTATCAAAGAGTCTTTGTAGCATTGGTATCAGGTATAACAAAAAAGAGAAAGATAAAAGACATAAAAGTAGCACCAGGCTGCTTCATCGTGGCATCAAACCCTCCACTCCCGCCCTCCATGGTAGCCTTATTTATCTCACTTTTCAAACAGGCAATTATGGCGAGTTGGTTGGTCGATGTACGACATGCCACAATCTCATAAGAGGAGATTATAACACTAAAAAAGTCAATCCTTTCCCGCCCCGCTAAGACCCCTGGGGGCGACGGTCCTATATCACTTTTGAAATATTAACTTAAAACGGGAAGAGGAGACTTTAAGATAGTTAAATCAACCAATATTTAAAAAGCACATGAAATTGAAAAACGGCATGGAATATATATATATAAGTTACAGCCTCAGTCAGCTGACATCTGATATGATCGCATGTATATAAAGACATGTACCGAACCCAATAAAGATAGAATGTTACAGCAGTTCACACGTGTTACATCTTATTCCTTCTTCTCTTTTTT
>NW_027111560.1:111194-112750 GCF_000696795.3 Halyomorpha halys
ATATGAGAATATATAATATGAAAACAAAAGATTACTTACTACATGTAGATATATGCTGCGTATAAAAGGAAAGGCAAGTATGGCCGCTAATTTGTATAAAAAGGATGTAAATGCGGAAATAACAGGAAAGTACAGGAAAATAAATATGTGAACCAGAGAGATCTTCAATCAGAGATGAAACTAAAGATGATAAGACAGGAACTAATATTAACAAAACAAAACCGAATGCTAACTGTAATTATCAATAATAGAATAATATAAAATAAAATGAATATTAAAGGCTTATAAAAGAAAAGTTAAATTAAATTAAAAATAACTTTTATCATTCTCAGGCGTCGCCTCTTCAGAAATAATTTATCAGCAAATCTCCAGAGTAGCGTGGCTATACTAACTTCTAAAATAAAAAGTTATTAATACTAATATCTTTGGGAAATAAGAGTATAATACAAAAAAACAAAGACAAAAAAAAACAAAAAACAGTGACAAAAAAACAAAAAACAGTGACAAAAAAAAACAAAACGAAGAGTAAAAAGAATATGAATAAAGGATTAAATTAAATTAAAAATAACTTTATTACCCTGAGATGTGGTCTCTATAGAAACAATGTGTAAGGAAATTTTCAGAGCAGTATGGCTATACTAACTTCAAACATAAAATAAATAGTTATTAATACTAACAAATTTGGGGAAAAAGAATATAAGATATAAACAAAGACAGAGTAAAAAACAGAAACCATAAACAAAGACACAATAAAAAACAAAAATAAAGGCCTAAATATTTGACAATCTTTATCAAATATTTAAAGTGCGCGTTACAGATAAAATGAGTAAATGTACAATATAATGATTAAAGTTAAATTTCTCTTAAGAGACACATCTATATAACAGAAACCCATCCATTAAGGAGCCTCTTCTTATTAATTATAAATTTTTTCATAATTTATATTTATCTAGTTTTATAACAACAAGCAATAACAGAGAGCTAATGATCTCAAATAAATAAAATTAAAGATACTTAAAAGGAAGCTATTTAGTAAATAAGGCATTTAAGCACTGTCAGACTATCTCTATGAGGAGAACTACCTAATACTAAAGAATATTGTTCGTTGATATAATCAGTTTAACCAAAACCATTAGGGACATTTAAAAAAAAGTAATAATAGAATGCATTTCATAGAACAAGTTGCTGTAACATCCAATCTATTACTAATCAAGTATCAATTTTTTTTGTTATCTCTAATGTATTATGCTCTTGAAATTAAACCTTATTGTTTCGCATAGCTGAAAATCCTTTCAGATAAACGATTAAACTTGAATTTGCTCTAATCCGTGAATAAATACATATTATGTCAAACAGCACTGAATTTAATGAAAATGAAATCCTAGGTCCTCAATTTTCAAGTATGACAGGTAAACCTTTCTTATAAGAACATTATAATGTTTTAGTAAAAATCCAATCGACAATGCTTAGTTTAAGATATATATTTTTAATTATTAATTATGAGAGATAGTTGACCGTGGATGATGAATGAGGAGAAGATGGTTGGGGGTGCGGTC
>NW_027111560.1:112800-117689 GCF_000696795.3 Halyomorpha halys
AATAACACTGACATGTGGATGGCCTGCTTTTTGTTACCGAGCATTTGTACAAGCCTCCGATTCGTGGCGAGCGGCCAACATGTGGATCCGCCTTTACATTAAGGTGCTGAGGTATCAACAAGGTACATATTAATACATTTGAACCCTTTCACTCCAAAAACGGGTACCAATTTTATTCCCCTCCAAAATTTTGTTAGTCACCTACCTCTCATATCAATTTCCAAATTTTTTTTTTTTTTTAGGTTTCATATAATGGTTCTGAAACAGCTTTTTAGCTACAGATATAATTAATAATTTATTTAATGTTAAACCTACCTGCGGCTGCAGTAGTTGCAGTTAGCAAAGACATGACAAACGTAGTAGTTCAGTAGCAAGCAGAGTAGAATATATGATACAAGAGGTTCCTCAGCTCTAATCATCTGATATAGGAAATATAAACAACGATAACAAGGATATAACCACTTTAACTTGGCTTAATACTGGGTTATATGGAAACCTCTGGAGATTCCAAAAACTGACCGCATAGGATAGTTCATAAGTTGTTCAAGTTTGGCTTTGAGTTCACTCGAGAGTCTGCTGTACACCAGATATAGTGGGATACAAGGGAAAAAACTATTGAATGTGTTTGAACGTGAAAGGAGATAGCAGATATCATGGCAATGCTCAAGGATTGATATGGAGATTGTTAGGGATATGACATCATACGGGAAACAACAATCGAGGAAGGATTGGAACCATCTTAAGACACTGGATGATAGGGAAAGACTGAAGTTTAAGAAGTAGGATATTATAGTCAATGTAATCAAAGGCTTTGGAAAAATTTAGGAGAGTAAGGATCATGAGTTTTTGCTGGTTTATTGCTGTGTGGAGGACTCAACAGATAATTCTAGAACTTCATTATCCAGGCAGATTGAGTAGAGTATAAGAATAAGGACAGATGTGGTACAGAAGGTTTTTCTGGTCAAGAAATTAGAATAGTTGGGATGTGTGTGGCGCTCAAAAGCATAATGCAGAACGTTCCATTTACTACGTGTTAATGCATACATAGAAGAGTATTACAACGCGTGAATAGTTTGAATGCAAAAGCGAGACAAAAAGGTGCAGAAGTACTGAAAGCTCAATTCTATATGGACAGGCGATCAAGTTTAATAATCAATTTCAACGATCTATAAACCATTCTTAACAACTGTGTGAATGTTTTATTCTTTTGCCATCACACGATACAGACAACATTAAATAAATTTGAGTAATGTACCTGAATTACCTTTTGTACAAAGAAATTTACAGGGCTGGAATGATTTCACATTGTTTAATTTAAGACGTATTAACATACATTAACATACATACAAGATAACAGTGTGAGGACCAAAACAAAGGATTTCACATTTTTGTATGGAATTGGTTAAAAATGAATGTTAATCCATTAATATTTGTGTTGATGATATATATAACACTTAATAAGAGATATTGATTAAAAAAGTACTTACACTGACATCCCAATTTTCATCATTTGTGAATTCTGGTTCACTTACAAGTTCTATCTCTGGTAAAGAAGAAGATCCAACTCTGCTAGTAAACCTATCCATGACACGACGATCCTCACAGAACTCTATATGGCACTATAATGAAAAATGAAAAAAAAAATACAATAAAATTGTGGTAGATATGATACATTAAGTACCAATATCAAGGATTTACGTATTATATAAATATTTGGATGACAAATATCTACCACAAATTTATTTTTTTTTTTTTCCATTTTTACAATACATATTCTGAACAGAAAGACAAGGTTTTGAATGCGTTCACTTGACATTGAATAAAAAGTGATGAAAATATTGGGATGCCACGGTGTAAGTCCTTTAGATTTAATACAAACCTTTAACAATTGATGTCAATTCAGAGACAATGGGACTTAATATAAAATAAGATGAGAACATGATATAATTATAATAATGGTGGTAATAATTTAAATAATTTCCGCTTCCAGCAAATTGGTAAGCTATAGAGGTGGGAATACACTCTTAGTCAAAAAATCACGATACCTAGGCACTTTTTGAATCTCACAAGAAGACTAGGTTTTACATTATACAAAAAGGCTAATAAATTCAAAATTAATAAAATATCAACATTGCACCAGTTTATTCTTTTATGACAAAATTGGAATTATATTGGCTTATAAAGGCAATTAATAACAAGTACCTTTCCTAGCTTTAATAATTGCTCTCACCCTTTTTTAGAATACTCATATAAGTTTCATAATTAAATCTAAGGTTGTTGTCTCATTTCCCTCATACAAACATCATTATCATTTCGAGCACTATAGGAGGGAAAACCTGTGACCATACTTTCCTTTCAAGTTCGCCAGACATGTAAGATGTTTAAACTCTTACTGGAAACTCAATACTATAAATACTTTATGTAATATGTAATCAGAAACAGGTGTTGTCTTATTTGGCTGATCATAATCATGCATAAGCAATGATTCAGCACAGTTGTGTATGTTACGACCATTACATGATCTTGTAAAATCATCTACACCAACCTTGAAGCATTCTAGCCCTCCCCCCCTGGTTTGGACTAACTCGCAAATGTCTTAAGTTTCTAACATGCGGCATTGACTATACTGTTCTCCAGGTCTTCATCAGACTCTTTTATGGTCACCAGGATTGTTATGAACTACTCTTGTCTCAACAATTTTCAATTCCTCCTCAGTCCAAGTTTGATGTTCTCCAGCAAATCTTAAACTCTCTCAATGGTGTTTTGCACTAAGAAGGGAACTATCAAAATTATTTTTGAGCTAAGGTTTGACTCAATCGATCTTCTTCTAATAGTAAATTCTGCAATTGATATTCCCAGAAAATTAGCTCGTTTTAAATGACTCTTGGTCTCTCTGTACCTTTTTTAACACCTGTATCTGGGCACTGAAATTGTTGAGTAATGATATTCAATATAACAGAGATTTTCCTTCTTTAGGAATAGTAAATATATTTCATGAATCATGGAGGATTCATGTTGTTATAATAAGACAGACTCATTATAACATTTTTAAAAAACAAACTAAATAAGAAAGAGACAATTTGATGAACTAAGGAAACAAAAAATAAACGCAGATTATGGGTGGAACTGAAATCAATTAACTACAAACAGGACAGCAGGTCATAATAAAATTGAGAGGAAGACCTGTTTCACTCCTTTAGTGCTGTCAGAAACAGGAAAAAAAATAAAAATTTGTTAGCTGGACCAACAGGTCCAAGAGATCTCATAGCCACCATAAACCTATATACACAAATTCAAAAGTAGAAAGGATCAATAGAGGCTGCTCCTTTTCCAGTAGCTACAGATGTCAAACAAAGGGATGGTCTGAGCCCACTCTAATTAACCAGGATGAAATCCATAAAATTTGTAAAAGGCGAACAACTGGAACAGTCATTAGTAAGTGGAACACGAGGAAGATACTCAGCCATGCTCTTCTTTTACATAAAGATCATATCGTTCTCATTTGTGATACAGAAAAGATATTGTAGCAAGCTTTACTGGAATGACAGGAGGAACTTCAGTGAAAAGGGATAAGCATCAACTCCTCTAAGAGTAAAGTACTGGTCCTTTCCCTAGAGAAGACAGTGGAGGTAAACAGTGGTTCATTATATTTGTCAATTGAACAAGAAAAGCAAAGGTCAGAAAGGCTATGGAAACTCAATCCATGATGTCATGTGGAAGGCCAAGAATTTTATATAAATAATGAATCTAAAAGACTGGAGGAAAAACATTTCAGCAACCGCAAAAAGACTGTAGGGTTAGGAAGGGTTGGATGGACCCCCCTCCCTCACACTGGAATATTGGTACAAGAACCATGGGGTTAGGCAGGGTTGAATCAAGCCACTCCACACTGGATTATGGCACAAGGACCATGAGATTAGGCAGGGTTGGATCGAGCCCCCCCCCCATTGGAATATGGCACAAGGACCGTGAGGGGGTCAGATCGAGCCCCCCCATTGGAATATGGCACAAGGACCGTGAGGGGGTCAGATCGAGCCCCTCTCCCCACACACTGGAATATGGCACAAAGATCGTGAGGTTAGGCATGGTTGGATCAAGCCCCTCTCCCCCACACAGAGGAATATGGCACAAAGACCGTGAGGTTAAGCAGGGTTGGATCAATCCCCCCCACACACTGGAATATGGTACAAAGACTGTGAGGTTAGGCAGTGTTGGATCGAGCCCCCTCCACACTGAAATATGGCATAAGGAGGTAGATAGAAAGGACCAACAGGCAGAATGTGCTAGCTGAGAAAAAGTTAAGCGGATTCTTTTTGTCACACTGTCCATGTGAAATGTTAAAAAATTCATATTTACATTATAACTATTACTTCATCCCTTTCTATTTTTAATTTTTTTTAAAACAATTTATCATGGTTAAAATATTTAAATAGCAGTTTATTCATTATTATAAACCACTATCAGACCCAGCAATGCTTCGCTATTGCTATATTTGAGAATGTATATACATTAATTGAAACTTTCTCAATTAATATATAGATGAAGTGATAAATACTGTAACTATAGCACTATAAATAGTAACAGCTAAATTTGCAGTATAATTGTTAATACCGATCTGATTTAGTTAATTCTTTTAGACAACCTGATAACCTATTATATTGTCATATATATACCACATGTATGTATACACAGATATGTATATAAGCTATTATTTTTAAAACAATTCTCAGGCCCCTCCTGATGTATGGCTGTGAAGTCTGGGGAGCGGCAGGCATCCTTTATGATAAGGAAAAAATTACAGTCTTCTCAAAATAAAGTCGTAAGAATTGCAGTGGATGCTCCTTGGTTTGTAAGAAACAGCCAATTGCATCGGGAATCACAAATAAAGA
>NW_027111560.1:118628-130971 GCF_000696795.3 Halyomorpha halys
TTTTTTGAAAGTCGTGTAAATTACTGGTTTTTGGATTCGATAAAGGATCTGAGAATTTTTTTTAGTTCAATGTTCGACAAAAAGTAGAAAAAGATAATTTTGTCTAACTAATTAGTCCTATACTGTAATTTTATATTACTTGTATATTCACAAGAAAACAGAGATGATTTCAAAGAAGTGCTTGCAATGTTCCTTGCCTACATATAATTTATAATTTGTTTAAACTATAATTTTACCCAATAAAACAATATTTAGTAAGTGGAATAGATATGTGTCAGCATAATTTTTGCCACTCAGTGAACAGTGTATGAAATATGTCCCACTCTTCATCTACTACCATCTTTTTTATGAAAGCAAATGATAGTGTTTTGTGTGCTCTACATAAAAGCTCTAGAACTTTCTACAAAATTTGAGCAAAAGTTCTGTCATATAAAGGATTAGAAAAATTATCAAGATGTTGTTTCTTTTGACTGCACCTCTGACTTTTCTTCATCCTTCCATCATTCATCTTCCTCCGAATCTTCTTCATAATTTAAAATATACGGTCATTATATATATATATATAATAGGATTAGAAAAATATTTAAACTATTGTGTGTTGACAAACAGTGGGCAACAATAATACAGAAAATCAAAAATATAATATATATAACTAATCCTATTACTTTAAATAAAATTAAACGTGGGTTCATCATCATAGGTGTTGCAATTTTTTGACAAGAGGAGTATATTGCTTCTTTGGTAAAATTATTCTAAAAATAATATTTTATTTTATTTTTAATACTAAATCAGGTTTTTGGGTAGGGATTATTGAACAAAAGGCACTTACACTGACTTCCCAATTTTCATCACTTTTTACTATAATGGGTTCAACTGTTGTATGGTCTACTTTTGGTGCATTAGAAGATCCGACCTTACAAGTGAACGCATCTAGAACAATTCGATCTGGACAGAATGATAGGTGGTACTGTAAAAATGAAAAAAAAACAAGAAATTGAAGGTAGATATTAGTCATTAAAATATTTATGCAGGTGGTATTTATATTTTAAAATAAGATGAGCTGGAGACACAAATGAATTTTAGTCACAATCCACATAGAAATGACATATAATCTTTTACTAAACAGACATAAAAGGATAAATTAAACTTACCGTAAGTACTGTAAGATTATAATACTTACAGCATATTCACACTGGGGAATGACATGAGTGGAATTAAAAGGACAGACAGCTTTCTCATTAGTCGGGTGTTGGATGCGGCACTTGGTAAGGTGGAATTGCATACGGCTTGAGATAATGCTATGGGCCTTGTTGTAAGGGCAGGTAAGCGTGGGTTCAGCCGCATCCATGTTGCTTTTCTGAGAAAAAAAATTAATAATTTAAAACATCAAATAAGAAATTTTAAAAAATATAACTTTTCATTGAACATTTAAATGGTAATTATTTATTTATTCTTCTTATTCAATTCAAGAAGTCAATATTACCTGTCTAATGAAATTAATGAAAATCTTACTTTTCCATTAAATATATATATATAGAGTATATAAGAATTAATAGTTTTTCACAGCACTTATCTCTTAATCTTCAGAACTTATAAATACTGTATGAAGTGAGCCTTTAACTCGAGGCCAGGCACTCCTTCACTTTTGAATTTGTAGTAGACTATATGAAATTAATTGAATAAAATAAAGCATAAGGCGACAGAAAGAGAATTTATTTATAAAGGTTGGTTGAACAAGTGAGAATGGTCAAACACTAAATCTATTGTTATTACAGGAATGAAGAGTGGCCGAAATAGAACATTTGTTGCTAGAGATAATTAATCAATTTTAATTAGGGTTTAATGATCATGATGATGGAGTTAGTTGTGTGGAAGGATGTGGACTCCATGCATTAATGCTTCCTGTTGGTGCCTTCCATTTCCCTTCATATACCCTCTCCTAAGGTACAAGAGGGCTCTTCAGCGGTGTCCTTACTCACTCATAATTGTTTAGCAAAATAGAGGGGAAGAAAAAAAGATCGCCTCTGGCCAAGGCTCGCTAGTGAGTGTGAGTGCCTTTTGTTTTCTCGGCCACATGGGGTGCTGGTGTTACACAGCCATATATTTTCTGCCTCCCGTTTAAACAGAACAAACCGCCCACCTAAATTAGTTTCGGATGATTTACTTGATGATGGAGATGACTGTTGGTAGGTGGATTTTACAAAGAAAATATACAACAAAGATTGTACTATGCACAGAGCATTGAGAAAAAAAGAAAAGGTTTTGTATCATGAATAACAGGTTGTAGAATAGGAAATAGAAATATTTGACTTTAGGTTTAGTGCGTAATAAGGAATGGAATGAAATATGAAAAAAATATAAGAAAATTGATTAATTAAGTGAGAACTCAAGTAAGCATCCCATCTACCATAACAATTTCCACTTGTCAAGAACGAATAAAAATTAAACAAACACCATACTTGCTAAAAGTATTATAGATTATTTTAAGAATATGCGATTGAATATTAGAAAAATGTGCAATTATAGAGATTTAAACTAAATGACATGATCTAACTACCATAACTAACATAACAATGAAACGAAGAAAACAGTAAACCTAAAAACAAGAAAAACAGTTGACTACCACAGGTGAGAGGTCGTACCCATATTCATCAGTGCATGGACGTATGATGCAGAAGGTGGAGCCTTTGACGTGTGACTTCGGGACAGCTGACTCACCAAGCCTTATGATGCAACAATCGAAAATGGATATCTTCACGCCAATCTTGTGCGCGTGTGAGATAGAAATAAATGTGTGCTAGCTCCCAGAGCCTAACACAGCACAAGCCAGATGAAAGTCTCCACTCTGTGGCCTCGGAAGTAGATGAGGATGGCATAGATCCAAAGTCAATGAAGGTCCCAGCAAGTGTCGTTTTGTTTGGCGTAGCATCGGCTGTAGTAGCCATGTTATCCCCCTCCTGGTGGTGTATCAAAGTATGATGCTTCTTGTTGCAGGTCCGGGATCAGAATTGGGAACGACATGTCACTACCTCATGGCCATTATATTCGTAAGAAAATTATTTACATTTGAATCAACCGGCACGTACAGACCATTTTGTGTGAAATTCACTTTTATATACATATATACATATGTGATCTGTGAAATTACTATAATTTACACTATAAGTCAATTATTAAAAAAATAATTTTTTCATAAAAAAAAAACAACTAGACACTCTACTATTACCCTCCACTTGCATAACAAAGGATTCTAACCAAACCAGGCATGAAAGAAATATTTTAATATGAACTTTATATTTTATATGAAGTTTATATTTTAATATGAACTACAAAAAATTATATTAAAATTTATTTAAGTCAATAGAAGGAGGCATCATTATCCTCCTGGCACTTTTAAGTTATCCCACAGACCACGGCCCTCAGCCAGCTCTCCGTTCACATCTACTATTTGAAAATTGCTAGAGAGGGTTATGAATAGACTATTTGTTGCTGAGTGCATATGTACATTACAATTGTTAAATAATTAATGAATGACTAATCATATAAATAATAGAGTTTTGAGGAATTAGTTTTCATTATAAAACTAATTTTTTTATACAACCTGAAAATTCTAAAGGTAGTGGCCCAAAATAATAACATTTATTAATACAATTTAATAATAAGACTTATTTATAGACATAACTTAATTAAGGAATAAAGATAATATTTATTGGAAACTAATTTTCCAATTATTTCAATAAACATAATTATAAACAACTTCTTCCATTCCAATCATACATATTTTCAACATCTTCATTATGTTTACCTATCGGGACATTCATTCTGCATCTTCAGAACCATGATAAATTTCTAAAGACTCTTCATGTTATTATCAAATAAAATCAGCCAAATTGGTTAATATTTTTTAAAATTTTAAAACTATTGCAATATTTGGGGTCTTAACTTAAATGATCTATTGCGAATGTAATGTAATGGAATCAGAATGAATTAGATCTAAATCCAGATCTTAGAAATCAATTTTTTAAATTATCAGAATGTCAACCAATAAGGCTAATTCTATATGACAATAATAAAGAGTGTATTTTCTAAAAACTTATTATGGTTCTGAAGATTGTTACTCTGAACTGTAAATACATAGAAAATATATGGCCCTTTCAGTAGATAGAATGATTAACTCCATAAATCAATCTTCTTATTTTAAATATCAATTTATGATATAATAATTGAGTATTGACTAAATGGTGAAGGGCACAATGCAAATTTTTTATAACTGTAATATTAGCATAATTCTGTCATATTTTGGAAAAAAGGTAAGACATTTCCAATGAGGAATATGTATTACAAAAAATATTTTTTCTGATAAACTTTGAAATTGGAATTAGTCAGACTGTCTGGAAATGGAAGTTAATCCTTGTTGCCTAAAAATCAATGAAAATATGATTTCTAATAAAAATAAAATTCTAATAAACATATAAGATATCTTTAAAACAAGAGTATAGAAAGGCATTAATATAAAAAGTATAATATTTATTTCAGCTCCAGATTTTTGATGTTTCAAACAAAAATCAATACTTATCAATCAATATAGGTTTCAGGCTTCTTTTTTTATTATGGATATCAATTCAGTTAGAAGAATTATGATGATCTGCGTCTTTCCCCTAAAACCTTACGTACTTTATAAAACCTTACCCCCATTTCCCACTCTTCTGATAATTCTGTCGTATTTAGTTCTCACTATTATGTTTTATGAAACCTGACCGCCTTTACTGTTGAGTACAGTGAGTTCACTTTCATGATGCACAACACTTGAAGATCTTATTTTGTTTACTTTAATCACTTCTGATCTTGTATTTAATATAACGAATGAGAATAAATTTTAGTTGGTCAATGATAGTTTTATTTAAATATATATATACATGAATCTCAATAACATTAATTAATCTCTTAAGTGGAAGCCCTCCAATTTACCTATAGTTACTTAGATTAATTGTTTCTTGCCAGTAACTGGTATTCTACAATAATATCTTAAAACATAACTAAACTTTAAAAAAAAAAAAACAGAAAATCTTATTTTTCAAATTTTAAGCAAGTAAACATTTGTTTAGATCACCACAAATATTCCTTAAATTTCATTCCGTTAAGAAATATTCATCATAAACATATTTTAGAGATTCTTTATCTACAAGCCATGTTTCGTAAAAGATTAAGTTAAGCTAAATCATTACCTATATTGAAAATATATTGTTTTACCTCATCCATAATTATTGTACTCCTGAATTGTGTATAATTATTTCTTCTTTTGTATAAGTAAGCTGTTAATACAAGAGAATTCAGGTTCAATCATGTTCAACTTTTAGAGATTATTTAATGAGGTTAAGAAGAGATTTCATTTTTAGTCCACTATTAACTTGTACTTTTCTGCAATAAATATTCTAAAAAACAAACTTCACATTCTAACACAAAAGCTGCATCGCATCGAAGATTGTATCACTTCTTACAATTACAATAACCTAATTCAAATAAACGGCACCTAAGATGTCTAACATATAAAACATTTGTTATAATAGGCACTGTAATTTATAAGGTTTTACATTTAATTAAATGCCAGTCACACATGATTTGATAAAATCATCTTGAAAGTAGAATATGATTTTATATCATAATCATAGATATAGGTTATGAGGCGAAACAAATGTAATTGTATTTGAATCAATATAATGATATATTAGGTAACTAATACAACATCTCAAACAAAACTTTATTTTAACTACAACTGGAAGCTAAAATAACGAGAGAAAATTTTTAAGTCTAGATATCAATATTAAATTTTTATCCAAATTAATGATTGAAAAAACTAAACTGTTTTACAATACAAATTGAAATCAAACAAGATACTAATTCATTTATTACAATATTGGGTACATTTATGCATATATTCTCTATTTTAAGGGGCAACTATTACATTACTTAAAATAATAAGAAATAAAATTCACTATTAATCAGGGAAATAAAACATGACATATAGAAAAGGAGATAATTTGGAATGACATATGACTAATTAAATAATTAATCAAACATTATTTGAAATTACCATATGGAACACCTACCTTTTCTGAGGGATCCTAGAAAAATGGACTTTGAAGCTTAGCGCGAACCAAAACAATTGAACAAAAATGGAGCAGTGTTGCTTCATACCACTTCCTACCTCTTCTTTTCCTTATTAACAACCTCAACGCCAATTACAAAATTCATTATTCATTCTACCTTATTATAATTAGAAAAGTGGGATATTGTTTTTTCTGAAACATTTACAAATGTGAAAAGTTTTTTAAATGTGCAAAACTTTTTCATATTTAATACAACCTTGTATGCGAACAGGAAGTCTTCAACTATACTAATTTCAAATTTGAATTTGAATTATCGTCCAACTGAAATTTTTATGTTTATTGTCCTATAATTTGATATTTTCAATCTACTATTAGGTATTATTTACCACGCTAATCGACCACTTAAGGTGCGACTACTGTTTTTTCCCTTCTTTCTGGCTTATTCTGACAAATGGGTTTGACATCACAGGTATGATGTATGACCCCAATGTTATTGAACACCATTGAGGTCATACACGAGGGATTTGCTTATGCAACCTCTGACAATAAAAACCTTTTATCTACATGTATTTATTATTTGTTTACTTAATTATGGAAATCGTATATTCAGTACTGCGTGTACTATACCATAACAGTAGACTGACCACCAATTCAGAGTATGTCCTATTTTCATGAGAGCATCTGTAGTAAGACTTAACGACGATCGTACAGCCCTACAGAAATTATATATAGAATATTATCTGTAGTAGTTGTGAAAAACTAGGCAAGTTGCTTTCCATTGTGATTTTCTACTCAATGGAAAGCAATTAGACTTAATCAATTGAACACAACTTAAAAGACCTCCCGAGGACGATTTACACACAGTCAACTCAACTTTAGATAATTCGACTTGCATAATTGTTCACGACTGCCACAGATATCATAGTCCGTCTCTGTGGGTATCTGCTGTGGTGAGTATTGAAATTTTCCATTTTAATAAATCCTTCTATTATTAATAAATTAATGGATATAGAATTTCATTTCTCTTCTATTGGTAAATTAGGAAGTTTGTCTTTCAATAAATTTGTTTGTCATACACTGTTTTTTACTATCCTTGTTTTATGTTTATCAGATATCGGTTATATTTCAAAATCTAAGGCAATAGAATTTTAGAGTTTGAATAAGAGTAGGGCTTACCTCAATTTTCAACAAGTTTTTCACTGGATGTTAAACGGTATGATTCTTTGTAGATATTAGACAAATTCAAACTGTCTAACAGAAAGACGACAAAATATTACGTAGATGAGTAGTGTCGGATTTAAGTAATCCGAATTTTCCGGTGATTTTTTGGTTTTACATAAAGTCGGGGTCGGGGGTCTCATTTTCTGATGCCCCCCCTTGCCGCGGACGCCGGAAGACCCCGAAGACGCTGCGCCTGCAATGCCGCCCCAGCCTATGCACCATGCAAGCTAGGACCTGGCCTACCCCTACCATCACGCCAGAGTCCAGGACACGCTGGCCAGCCACTGAAGAGGAAAGACGTCTTTTCAGACACCAGGCGAATATTCATGATCTTCACCATTTCGCCAACAGCACACCTAGACGAGGGATGCGGCTAGAAGACGTCACCGCGGCGGCGAAAACCTCATTCACCAGATAAGCAATATCTATTAAGCCATGAGACCACCCAAATTTGTTCCTTTATTATATTATCATAGATTAAGATTTCTGGACTAACATAATAATCCAGTTTGCCCCTCCAGGGAATTAGCTTTATAAATAAAAGTAAAATATATGCATGTGTTCATAATCAGAAAAGTCTCACAATCTTCAGCCCCCCTTTTCCACACAATTTATCATAATCTAAAAATATACTCGGAACACCTGCAGTATAGCACGAGCAGTTCCCGATATAGACTAGTAGTGATCAATATTTGATACAGTCCTTCATCATTTCATTCAACAGAAAGCTTTTTTTTTTTTTTTTTTATACCATACAAAAAAAAGTATTTCGTCAATCTTCAATTAATAGGCATTTAAGCATCGTTAAATTGGAACTTTGGTCCTAAAGCATTGCCTTAACGAGTTCAAAAATTTTGTATTCATGTATGTGGCCCTCTAGTACTATTGAAAGACGAGAAAAGACTAGAAGGAGTATACCATCCAATTGAATGGTTCAAACTCTCATGGAAAGATGATAATAGATTATCTGGTATTTTTCCATTGTTGTTCTTCTTTAAACAACATCCATTGTTGTTCTTCAAACCTTTATTTGTGCATAGCTTCTTGTATAAGTATAAAAGCAAAGGTAGTTTGCGATTTTTCAAATTTTATCTATGATTAAAAAGCAAAAATCAGATTTAAATTTTAATCTTTTTCTTGAACATCCGAAATTAAGACTGCGAATAACTAGGAACCAGAAATTTGGAGCACTGTACTCCAGTAAAATTCTCCCAGATGTGATGCTGATATGTTTTTTATTGTCTGATTTTTAAAAAAACATCCTTTCATACAACCAAAGATATACATAATTTGAAATTATTTTTGTCTACATGTTTATTCAATGAAATTTCGGTGTTGACATATATTTTATGATTTTAATCTATTTCAGTTTATAGTTAAAATGTATTTCATGTTTGAAAAAATATACCTTGACCATTTTCATAGAGTTTAGACGGAAAAAACATTTTTATATACCATTTAGAGGCTCTTCTTTGATGTGGATAGGCTTCTCCAACTATCGATTCTTAGGTGTATCAATAATTTTTAAAAAGATGTGCAGATTCTTCTCCTACCCATTATTTGTTCACTAATTTTTTGTATAAAAAATAAAACAAACTTACATCAACAGATTTAGGTGTAAGTAGCAAGACTTCATTCTACCACCAAGCACTCAGCCAGGTAAACTGCAGGTAAACACACCTTTTCAGGTCTGCACCTGAGTGATCATTGCTGCTACTGACCTGTCAAAAACAGGTGAAAAGCAACTAGGCCAAGTAGCACTAAAGGAATTAATATTGCAGGCTACTTGTCATAAACAGAAGCTACTCTTAAAATGTATAGCTGGATTATTTCATAATTACGGACCAATTTAAGTTAAAGAGAAAACAATTCAAGTTAAACAAAAACTACTGTACAGTAAGCTTTTTTAGCGGTTGTAATGTAAAACGTGTTCAGAGATATTAATTTAACCCAATCGAAAATTTAAATACATTTCCTTAACTAGCGATACTACAATTTATGAACAATATTTCCTCACTCTCTGGGTTAGGGTTTCAAAAAATGTGTGAGACCTAACCTAACTTTTTTTCTAATTTCGAATATGATTATTATGATGAAGGCTTTAACAAATCCTTCTTTACACAAAAATGACTCAACCATTAAAATAAAAGCGTTTTAGAACATAACAAAGCAGAGTGAAATAATGTCATAACCTTCATTCCTCACTTTTTTTTTTTTTTTATAGTCTCTTTAGCCTATAGAGAGATGATTTTATCAAACACATTGCTTGGGACAATTACGGTTCAACATGATGAACTATGCCTCACGTTCCTCAGTAATTTGTTTATTTTATAATAATTGGTTTTATTATCTGTTGGATCTACATAATCCGATATTTTCGGCTCCTTTTTTGATTTTGTATAAAGCAGAGATCAGTGGTCTTATTTTCTGATGCCCCCGCATGCCGCATACACCGGAAGACCGCGAAGACGCCGTGATTGTGATGCAGGTTGATATTGTCGATTGTGACATGCAAGATAGAACCTGGGCTGCCACTACTACCACGCTAAAGCCGAAGATTCATGGTATTCTCTATTTTGGTGCACCACTCCACACCTGAGCGAGGGAAGCGACTAGAAGACGCAGAAGTGACAGCGACTTGCAACACAGTCACCCAAATAAGCTATAATATCATAATGAATGAGACCACCCAAAGCTCTATTTAATTGCTAACACAAACCCAAATTGCCCTTCCAGGGATTATCATTTGATTTAAGACAAATAGAATAACCTTGGTCTGAAGATGAATGTCTCATAATTCAACACCCCTTGTTCCACACTACTTTAACAAATCGTAAACATACATTAGGAATTCCTGTAGTAAAGTACGAGCAGGATCTGATGTAAACAATCATCAGAGTATTTGTATATAAATAATATAATAAATTGAAACATTCCTCTAAAACTTTGGATAGCTGCGGAGTTTTATAAATTTAACTGACATCTTGAATATTTAAATAAACTTTATGTTCTACAATATTTATCTTCAACAAGATAAATACAAAATATTCTATTACTTTATCCAGTTTCATTACCAAAAACCTTACTTGTTGTACTATGGAAAATCCATCAGCTTTAGAACCAGGTGCACTTGACAGTTCATACGATATCAAATTTTATAGTTGCTGTTTAAATTAAATTTACGCTTTTAAACTTTTTTTCCCCAAAAATCTCCATCTTCCTTCCCACCAACAGAAAAGGTCTGCCAAGGTGGTGTGTTAAATAATCTGACTCCAATCGATTATATTAGGTACTGTTGACTAGAAGGCCTCGACTATGCGTGTAAGGTAGTTGGTTAAGAGGTGATTAGACAGGATGAAACATAGGGGTGCCAGCCGTAAGTTCTCCAAGGATGGTAGCCTCGTCCTACTGATTACTATTCTTGTAGGTATGAAGGAGGAATACAACAGGAGGGTAGCCAGCCACCGGCTCATTCAGGAAGGTAACTTCGTTTTACCGAGTACTATTCATATAAGTACGAAGAGGCATGTAGGCCCGGCGGGTAGCTTTGTCACCAGGTTCTACGAAAGGTTAAAAGGTATTTTTTTTTTTTTCCTAGCCCCTATAGAAAAATTTTTATTGTTGAAATTTTTATATATATACATATTTACAAAATTGTTCTTTTACTGGAGCATTGCTCCATTCTAAGGACAGGTTGAGATTTATAATTCTTTGAGTGTATATAATGTTTAAGTAGACGAGGTGTTGGGGCACACTTCGTTTTCTGAGTTTTATCCTACATACTAAAAATTAAACTAAAAACTAAAACTAAAACTAAAGAGTGTCCTTTCACTTCATTTCAATGGTCGGTACATCATTGGCTACGAGGGTGGAGGTCCTGCCAGCGTACTGGAGGAGGCGCTGGTGTCAGTGATTGGAAGAGTGGATTGGTCAGATGTTTGAGGGAGTCGAAGAACTTGACATGCCTCCGACCAATGAACTCTGGTACTGTAGGTAGTTCGAGGAGCTGATGCAGTTCCGGAGGCTTCTTCTTCTTCCACGATGTAGTGCGGACCATCCTTCGCAGCATACTATCCTGGAATTCCTGAAGGTGGCGCTGCGTGCCGTCAGAGAGGTAAGTGAAGAGTGGTGCTCCGTAGAGAAGTCCCGCCCTCAGAATCCTCTTGTAAACTTGGAGTTTAAGCCGCAGAGAGAGCGCTGGCGATATGAGGAGATGGTTTAGTCTGTAAGACCGCCTTCGTACAGTTCTCGTTTTCTGGTAGAGGTGAGTGGAGAACTCGAGATGACAGTCCATCTTCACGCCCAGATATACTATCGAGTTTGAAGGGGAGATGATGGTGTTGTCCAGTTTGAGCGACTTCGGGAGAGTCGATCGCTTGTACTGTTGCTGAGCGAACACTACGCAGTCTGTCTTAGCTGGGTTCATGGTGATATAAGGTATAGGAAGGAGATGACCAACAGGGGACTAAAATTTTTTTATATAGAAGATGAAACATGATTGCAGTTCTTACAGTTCTACTAATTTCACATAAACTTTTACTCTCATTAAGAAGCCAACTTATGTTGGTTTTTTTTCAGTTTAAGAAAATAAGACATGGTAAAGTTAGACATTATGATTCATATGAAAATTTTATGAACAAGTCTTGACTCAACATTAAGTTACGTTTATGTTCATAGAAATATATCAGTAATAAATTATTAGTTCGTTGTTTGTTTTTGTTTTTTTTACATACCTTAGCGATCCCTGATGATAAGACAAGCACAACTTATCTTTAACAAATTCGCAAATAGTTAATTTATTAAAAAAGCAATTTTTTTTTTCCCCACATACTTTGTAACATATTATTTCACTTTTTCTAACACATTTGTCGTCACCCTCTTGTACGTTTCCTCTTTTTAACTGTTTTAAAATATTTATGACACTTCGTCATCCTTTTAACATAAATAATTTTTTTAACATACTGGACGATTATTGATTGACCGTGTGTATAGATGAATGGAATATGGTCCGGGTG
>NW_027111560.1:132986-133731 GCF_000696795.3 Halyomorpha halys
TGGCTCAATAAAATAGTATAATTATCTACTATTTGAGTTTGTTTTTTTTACCGCACCCGGACCATATTCCATTTATTTTTTTTAACATTTGTCGTCACCCTCTCACACGCTTTCCTCTTCTAAACATTTTAAATATTTTCTACTTTTTATTTTTTACCCATTTGTAACGTTTCCTCTAAAAGAACACTTCGTCATCTCCGTAACGTATTTTTTAATTCTGGCCGTTCGCGGCGCAGAACTCACTTGACGGTAAGATTTCAAGCTAACAGGTTCCTTTTATCTTTTATTCTCCTATCTTTATTTTACCCCGCTCCTTTCCTTTTCTTAATTTTCCTTACTCACATTATTAGTTGTGTTCACCATATACCATTAATGTTATGTTTTCTATTTTTTTTTTGGTTTCTATTCATTTCTTTTGTTAAACTTAACCTCATATTTTGCTTCTTTATCTAACATTATGGTTAAATATTTCATTAGTTACATATATTTTCTTTCTCTCAATTTTATTTTTTCTTTCCATAATTTTAATTTTTAAATTATTAATAAATTCCTTTGCATTATATAATTTCAAATTTTTATTTTATTTGCTTAATTAAGTTATTTTTACTTACTTATTCAATTACCTGTTTATACATTTTATTTTCCACTTCTTTCATAACTTTGATTGGAGGAGTTTGTCGGGGGGTGCGGTCAGCAAAGAACAACATAAATAAACAAAACCATATTTATTTATTTTATGCCGACG
>NW_027111560.1:133781-134731 GCF_000696795.3 Halyomorpha halys
CAGCAAAGAACAACATAAATAAACAAAACCATATTTATTTATTTTATGCCGACGTTTCGACCTGAGATTCAGGTCTTCATCAGGGGTTGTGGCGTAGAAGGTAGGCTTGCAACTCACTTACTTTCATAACTTTGATTTTATTATTTTCATTTGTACAATTATTTACTTTATGTCATTCTGTTTATATTTTCTTTTTTGTATTCATTGGTTATTATCTTGTTCTTTGTTCTAAACTCTGATGAAGGCCAGAGATTCTGGCCGAAACGTTGGCACGATTAAATAACTTATTTGTGTTATATTTTGACCGCACCCCCCAACCTATTACAAATGCTATTAATAATGAAAATATAGTAAATCTAATGTGATAGCCGAAAAAATTAAAAAGACAATACAAACAATAATTGTTGCTTCCTTTGTTTACTAAGCAACAAGTTTTGGATTTGCTGCTAGTGGCAAACAAATGGATGCAACACAAGCGCCCTTTTGTTTGTGTCCAAAAACAGGCACCTGACGGGTCTGCGGTAAATTCATGTGTACTTGTACTAGCCAATTAAAATAACACATCCACGCACTTGCGCAAGTGTGAATTTTCTATTGTTTGCCAAACGTGTAGAAGCACCATTAGGTTACAAGAACTTAATGCTTGAGCTAACTTACGCAATCACTTTCACTACCACTAAGGAACCCCATATTTTTTTAACTTACTAGGATTGATATTTTTCATTCCAAAATGACATTTATTGGCTGCCATTTGTCTCCTTTTGATTTTTGACCTTATTCTATCATAATATGTTACATGAGATTTGAAGCAGGCAAATTTAAATACTGCTTCAAATATTTAAGTTCTAATGCAAAGAACAACATAAATAAACAAAACCATATTTATTTATTTTATGCCGACGTTTCGACCTGAGTTTCAGGTCTTCATCAGGGCTATAGAACAAAAGAGA
>NW_027111560.1:135206-143584 GCF_000696795.3 Halyomorpha halys
CCTGAGTTTCAGGTCTTCATCAGGGCTATAGAACAAAAGAGATAACAACAACATTTAGAGTAACATACAATTGAAAAGGAATAGTATACAAACAAATTTAGAATTATACAAAATATTGAATTAAATCATAAATGATAAAAATTGATAACTGATAATTGATGCTTTTAAGTTTAATACTACAAATAAACATATGGAAATGAAAAATCACATAAAACCTACTAACAATCATTTATATATAAAAAATAACGATTCACTCATAAAAGAGCATATTACAATGGAGAGGGATTCTTTCGTTTGTAGTTTGTAATGGAACCATGCAATATCTTAGGACGTTGAAATAAATCAAAATATAGATATTTAATACTACTAAAATTAGAGAAAAAGTGGTTTATAAAATAAATTTTATAATCAAATAATGCCATTTGACTTATCATAAATAAGAAGTATAAAGTTTTCACCAGTTTCAGTATTAACTCGAACAATAAGAGATGAAAGTATTGTAGGCAATCTCTAATTTTTTTTCAAACTCCTTTCGATTTTCGAAACGTCGGCATAAAATAAATAAATGTTGTTGTTATCTCTTTTGTTCTATAGCCCTGATGAAGACCTGAAACTTAGGTCGAAAAGTCGGCATAAAATAAATAAATATAGTTTTGTTTATTTATGTTGTTCTTTGCTGACCGCACCCCCTGACAAACTTCTCCAAGCATTAATCTACGGTCAATTATCTACACCTCATTTTAAGTTTTAAATTATATTTTCGTTTTTACTTGTCTAAATGTTTCTTGAAAGAACATGTACTTAGTTTTTTCTAAAGTTTATAACCAGACCAAAACTTTGCACTGTAGCTTCCAAGGCTATAAATGTTGCTGCACACAATTAAAAGAGTAACTTATAATGTCGATTTCATCAATAAATATAACAGTTGAACTGTTTGGTCTAAGCTGGTTTGAATACCAGGGTTTCTTGCCAATTTTTTTAGTGCAAAGTGAAAGAGTAAATATGCAAAAGCATATCTCTACTTATCCCTACTAAAGGGTACATTCCTGGCATATCATCCCCACTTCATACCATGCATTATACACCTGTTATGGTCATATTGATCAATCAGACCAGCTTAAGGATGTGTTCAAGTTATTCAAAACTGTGTACAACTAGAGTTACCACAAATTGTAAAAGTGAATCAAGGACAACTTTGGAGATAGGGAGGGGAGAGGAAAGTTGAGATGATTTATAAACGTAAAAAATACAAATATTTATAGTTGTTTCTTCTCATATGAATATACTGGGTTTCCCCAAATTCTGACCTAAATAAAGCGAAATATAGTTGTACATGGAAAACAGTTTTCTCTTAAGACCATTCCAATATGTTTAAAAATTTTTTCGTACACCTTGCTTATAAACGATACCTTGAAAGGAGGCATTCTTCTAAATTGCCTACAGTTTTTTAGATTGATGTTTAGAGTTTTTTCACTATTCCGATGGGTCATGGCGTGATGTTAAAAAGCTTAAGCCTTACTCAATTAACAGTTCAACTCGAACAAAAAGAATTTTTGAAATCAAACTAGTATTTTCTAAAACTAGCATGTTCAAGCAAACAAATTTTACGGCTATATTTATTATTATAGATTCAGGACCATAACATAACAAAATAATGTTAAGTAAGTAACATTACATACTAGTAAAAGAATCAAGGATAAATAAATAAAATATTAAAGAAAAATATATATTTCAAATCTGTTGGAAATGAATACATTTTGCCAAATATATTATTCATAATATAAGTGTATAATATAATATATAGAACAAAACTTGTTCAATAAACATAAGAACTGTGGACTTGTAAATTTTCTTTAATCCTTCTGTGTGCATTATCCTTAATCAATTGCCTTAATTTATGGTAATCAGGTTTTTCCTGAAAAAGTTATTGATATTAAATTATGTATGATAATATGATGTAATAAATAATCGATCATAGTAATCTGAGAAAAGATAGTTAAGGGGGTGTTCCATTAAAATAAAAAATTGGCAAAATTATAGAAATTTATAACAAAATATTCATAATTTAAATTAGTAGCCAATTAATAAAGTTCTGAACCTATAGTTAAACCTTCTGGAATGAATTATGCTTTCATAATTCCAAATACAGAGAGCAGGACTGTAGCTAGGAGGTGGCAAGATGGGCCTTACCAAGATTCAAGGTACACAGAGGGCAAAAAGTAACCATGAAACTATTTTCATTTTCAAATTGAGGTTCAGCTTTAAAAAAAAAAAAATGGTTCAGATCCCCTGGAATCATCTTAGCATTATCTTTTTTTCAAATTGCCCTTGCTAAGCTACTGGCATAACAGATTCTTGGTCTAAGGATTCCTCCGGTACATCCACTTTTATCACACATTAAGATAACAATTGACAATCTCTTCACTCTAAACCAGTAGTTCTCGACCGGGGTTCTACAGAACACTAGGATTCCACGAGCCTCTTCCAAAGGTTAGGTATAATAATTAAGGAACTCAACACAGTTTTAAACCTTGACATCTCGGATTTATTTTTCTTCAAATTTTGCATAGTTATTGTCTAGGTATCCTCCTAGCCTACCTTAGCTTGTGCTGCTGAAAAGATTTATCACTTTATTTCTATCAAATGATAATGCAGGAGTTTCTACTTCTTCTGCCGTTTTTCTACTTCTATCGAAAGAGTTCCACCATTTTTCTACTTCTATTAAAAGTGTTTCACACCAAAGAAAAACAATAAGGTTGGGAACCACTGCTCTTATCTCTTACCACTCAACCAAATGGCATGTGGAAGTATGAAATTCTAAGTTTTTTTGCTAATCGCATACGCACGACCATCTTCTCCACTTATAAAAATAATTTTTAAAAATTTCTATTTTTTTATAAGGGAAAAGATAAAATTATTAAATGTTCTTAACACAAGAACTATAGAAGCCCTATTTAAATCCCAAAACTTTTGAAGGGTTATTTTAATTTGTTGATTAAAAAAATTACTAAATATGTTTGTCATTGTTATAGGTGAGCATGAATCATTCCTTTCTCCAAAAAATATAACAGCGGACTATAGTGATCATCGTCTTCACTCCAGTCAGTCTACTTTATCATTCAACTGATCCATTTGTAGTGATTATCTGTGGTGCCCTTTACATCATCTTCACTTCAGTCAGTCCACTCTATCATTCAAATGTTCCATTCATAATGATCAAGTTAGACACAATGCATGATTTATGATGGTCGGGAAATCCACATTATAATTTTTGTTGACCTGTTCAATTCTACATCTGACGATACTCTGGTGGCAGTTTGAAGCAGCAGTTGGATTTTATAATGATTCTAATTCTAACCTCTGCAAGTATATTATTATCAACATTGGCATTGCAGCCTAAGTAGGTAAATTAATTAACTTGTTCTAAAGTATATGAACCATCTGTAACAGTTTCTCTGGTTGCACTTCCTTCCACATTCATGGTATATATTTGAAAACATTAATTTTCAAAGCTGATAATCTTACATCCAACTCTAGAGCTAGGAAAAACTTAAATACCTACCAGAAATAAAAGTTTGGCTAAATCATCAACCTTATCATTCACTCAACTCCTTCCATCAATGAACTTTATAATTAACAGAGATTATGATCAAATTTAAGAAAGCAACACACTGTTTAAAATACAGCAGTCAAATAGTATAAAAGAAAAAAAAAACAAATGCTATTCAGTAAATATCCAGTTGAATAATATTTTTACCTCAGCAATACGATCTCTTTCTTCTTTCAATAATTGGCCAATCCTTATCATATCTTTATCAGAAAGTCTATTTTGACCAAACTTGACACCATATGATTCCAACTTATTATTTAATTTTCCTAGTATTTCTAATTTCAACCTGAAATTAAAAAAAAGTGTATAAAAAACTTAATTAAGTTAAATATTATTTGCAATATAAATATAGGATGAAAGATTAGTATTCACTAACATATGTATACTAAGAACTAATTATAACTAATAACATAATTATATCTAATTATAACTAATATTAATTATAACTAATTATAATATCATAATTATAACTAATAACATATGTAAATAAGAACTAATTCACAAATATATGTATATATATAATTCTTTTTCTATTTACAAACTATTGAATTGGTTTCAGCAACCTCTCTAAACAAATGCTAACTATAAAATTATTTTTCAACATCAGAAAAAAAATTTCGAACCTAGAAATCTCAAACAATCCCAAATTTTTGGATAGGATCCCATGGAATTGACAATGAAACTCATAGAAAAGTTTATATAAATTAGTAATAAGAACAATACTTCAAAATTTGAAAGTTGCCAAACTTCTTCAGTATTCACCAAACCATGGCAGGTGTATAAATATACAATACCACCAGGCACACTCCAGTGTATAAATGCCAGCTGCAGAGACAGGGGTAGTATCTGCATAGACAGGGGTACAGGGGTAGTATCTGCATAGACAGGGGTAGTATCTGCATAGACAGGGGTAGTATCTGCATAGACAGGGGTAGTATCTGCAGAGTAGTATAATCATCCCATTCTCATAGGAACAAAGAGAATGACAGTTTTTAAATGAATAATATACCTTTGGCCAAGCGGTAACTGGTTAAGTTGAACATAAAGCAACAGGTAAATTCACCCTCACATTCTATTATTAATCTCTCTGCTATTAGTCAGTAAATGGTGGCAGGTCTGTCTCCTGTCTACTGCTTCCCAGGATGAGGATATCGCTGTACCACACCTTACTGAGACCCAGAAAAGGTGTCAAAGGAAGGAATCATTGTGGCTGCATCTGACACAACACAACCGAACGATTAGTAGCTGAGACTGCTAGATTCCTACCAGAAACATCAGCCAAGTCAGCATTATATAAGGGGTAGGTTCACAAGTTAAGACAAAGCACAGAAAAGAGGATTAGTCTTCCTGAGAATCCTGATAGGAGGGGTTTTACTGTAAAAGGAGTGTTGATTTTAAATTATAAGGATTGGGTCTATATAATACAACACAAAAAAGTAAATAATTCAGATTTACCTGGAACGGCTTTTTATCATAGGTCTTTCTTCTAATAAACTATCATCATAAAGAGTGACTAAATCATTTTTCTCATTGCCATGATCATTTTCAGAATATACTGGGTCTAAAATGTCAACTGAAAAATCACTAGATTTTATAATAGAAGAAGTGATTCTCCATATAGCTCTGTTTTCTTGTTCTTCAAGAAAATCATTACATGTCATTTTTGTAATATGTTTTGATTTTTTAAATGGAATGTTACCAATGGAGATGCATTCAGAACTTTCCATAAGTTGTTCACTTTTTTCTGCACTCAAAGAATCAGAAGCTACTTGAGTATCTTTAAAATCGCTTCTTTTATTATATTTCAGGTCGCCTTTCTCCTTTTGTTTTTTACTGCCTGTGCTATCATTAAAGACATGTTCGCCACTTGAAATATTTATTTCATTAGCAGAAGAATTAGAAATAACTAGAGAATTATCGAAGTTGTCCATTTCATTTGATTTCAAATAATCCATCTCTTTTATATTTTTATTGGATGTGCTATCATTCGAGAAGTACTTGCAATTTTCGATATTTTTTGTAGTACTGTTACAATTAGAAGGGACTAGAGTATCTTCAAAGTTGTTCATTTCATTGAATTCCAAATTAGTCCTCTCTTTTATATTTTTATTGGGTTTTCTATCATTCGAGAAGTATTTGCAATTTTCAATATTTTGTTCATTTCCTACAGTATTATACGAATTAGAAGTAACCAGAGTATCATTAAAATTACACCTTTCATTATAATTCATCTTAACCACTTTAATTTGTTTTTTGTTGGTCGTACTTTCATTTGAGATGCATTCACAATTTTGAATACTTAGTTCATTATTGTCTGTGTTAAAATAACTAAGAGGAACCAAAGAATTGTCAAAATTGCTTGTTCCATTGCATTTCAACTTAGTTATCTCCATTTGTTTTTTATTGAGCGTACTATCACTCGAAGTGAACTGGCAATTTTCGATATTTTGATCATTTTTTTCTGTGCTAAAAGAACTAGTAGAAGTACCCGTTGAACTATCAAAATTACTTCTAGGTAGACTGAATTCCATTGGAATATCAGATTTTTTTTTATTTTCTCTAAGGGATAATTTGACCAGTAGATCTTCTATCCTTTCAGTGGCTGAAAAAATAAATTAAATACAGCTTATAATATTATGAGAAGGAAAAATAAAAGGAAATGACATCACCATTCAAAACAGCCTTGATTGTTGATTCATTAGCAGTTTCATAGATTGTACCCCCCTGTAAAAAAAAAAAAAATAAATTGAATCTAATCAGTGATGAATCCAATACACTTCTTATTTAGTTATAAAAGTATCAGGTAATTTCAAACTTTGAGAATTAAAACTACTAAGAGTACTAATTCACAAAAAAATCTATAGTAGTGTAAAATTCAACTAATAATTTAATTTATAAAATTAAAATACCACGCTTGTATAACTGAATACTAAATATTAGTTCATAGATAACAGTTGACTGCTCTTAACTAATAACAGCAGTCAGCTTCTGGACACTTAAAAGGATTAAACTAACTTCCCAACAGATCTTTGTTCATAGAGAACAGAACGATAACTAACTTACAGCATTCTCTTCAAGTGAGTTTTGAATTTGAATGGATATCTGCATTTCAAGTTTGTTATGTCAACTAGTAACCTCTCTAAAAACAATGAAATTCACAGTGCTGTAGAAAAAAAAACTGAATCTTTATTACCTTTACTTGCTGAGGAGAAATTGAAGATATTTTCGAATTATGCCTTCTATCTTCATGGCGCTTGAGGTGGTTTTCACTAATGAAAACCTTTTTACACGATAAACACTGCAGTGTATAAAACAGACACAGCTGAAGAATCATTCAATCATTTTTATAACAAACAAATATAAGTAAACTAATACCTTGAATGGGGCATCTTTAACGTTTGCCATCAGAACAAGATGATGACTGTTAATCTTCAATGTTTTGGAGTGCATTACTGGAAATAATCTGTTACTGACAGCTCATAAAAAAGAAAATTATAATAATCTACTTGTATATCTAACTGTATAGCGATCAGGAGATTTATTTCTAAAGTAATGGACTATGATTCAAACTATGTGTGAAAATGAGAGGGAAATACTGTAAACATTTGAATATTTGAATACCAGATATCAGTTCCAGCAGTAACCTAATACAATAACTGCCTTAAATAAGCTGTTACTTTAAGTTACCTCTTATCGATTATTCATTTGCTGAAGTATAAATTCAAATAGTGTCTTAAGAGACACTTTTCACTATGAAAATACTTTGTGAAGAAATAAAATAAATCCTTTAAAATGTGAACCTTACATTGTCTTCATTTGAAGGCTCCCCTCTAGAAAGGTTATAACTGCAACATTTTACAAAACTATTTTTCTGCGTTGTGGCAGACAATTATTATCTGTTTTACTTTAGCCGTGAGTCAGCCCTGTGGGTTGGGTAGCTCTCCGGGGTCCACCCAGCCTCTTGAAGTGAACACTCTTAATTGGGTTAAAATCTAGCGGTCGAGCGTGATTCTGACCAAATCACCTCCTTGCACAGCGGTTGGCCTATTGACGGTACTTCCTTACAAAGTAGTGTTATATAGGGTTGTCCTACAAATAGGGTTGTAGCGGTTCAGATTTTATTTAATTAATTTTTAAACAGAAAAAGTTTCTTTAAGTCCTTATCTAATTGGTGCTTGTAATGAGTCAGTACATGAATTGATGAATTAGTGCGCCTAAATTGAAAACAAATTAATTGTATCATAGGTTAGATGATTTTTTTCTTATCCTTGAAACTTTTGATGAAATACAGTTATTTCGAGCCAAAATACATACTATCAAACGCCTCTCGACGTTGAAGGAGCTCTTCATTTATGTATTGTAAGAAAACAAGAATCAATTAAATAAGCTCCATATGATGTTTTAAGTCTGTTTTATAAGATACACCTAGGTACGGTGACATCGGTTTTCTGTTGCCACTCTCCGATGGAATGCGGTATAGCCTGACTATTATTGGGTTGACCGGATTTATTAATTTATGGATTAATTTTTTACTTTATCATTTTGCAATTAAAGCATATAAGGAAGATTGTTAGTTTTCTTTTCCACCCACCAAAACCATATGAACTAAAAGGAAACCCAACTTAAAACAATTTCACTACACGATTGTAAAAATCGAGGACTTCTCAAAACAAAAATGTTATTAATTAGAGAATTAGAGAGTAAATTTATAGTAATTAGAGAAATTAGTTATAATAGACCGTATCATCGAAAATATGTATCGCCCCTC
>NW_027111560.1:143889-153052 GCF_000696795.3 Halyomorpha halys
ATTTACAATACCCTACTTGTAATGAAATACAGTTGCGCGCGTTCTAGTGTTAACAGCAAGTATCAACGCGCTGGTTCCCTTCAGAGGAGGATCGCCGAAGCTTAAGTTGCAACAGCTTATGCTACTATGTTATGTTTTTCGTTGCTTATTAACACATATATAATTTTGAAACATTGTGTATGTCAAATTGTTGTATATTTAAGTCAATTTAAAATTGTCCCTCTAGAGTTGTAGTAACGTAGAAAGACTGGTGTCCTGTCGTCTACCTCCTGTCTCTTAGTTTTTCACTATCCCCGCCAGCCTCCTTCCAACTTACCTTCTTATACTGATAACACCGTACTCCATAATACTATACTATATTCCTTCCTCCATGAGTAATACTGAAAATCATGAAACACACAGTATCGAGGCATTCTGTGAGATCTTATTAACCACCCTCGAAGCAAGTTAAATGAGCAAAACTTACAAATGTATCATTTTTTCCCCCTAAAATATTCCTAAACGCAGAGGAAACTCATTGTTTTTTTTAAATCTGATTAGTTTAAAATTTTGTCATTGTTTTTCCTAATAAAGTGATGTCATTTTCCTCTTAAAAATCACGCACAACTCACTTGTAGCACCTGTAAAAGCCTCGATGACATAACCGCCATTTAACCCGAAAGGAAAGAGTTACAAATCTGTCTTGTTTAAATAGAATTGAATAGAAATGGTTTACTATTTTTAACTCATTATTAAAAAAATTTGCATTTACTTTTTTTTTTTTAATTCAATAGTCTAATATGAGCCTGTAAGAATGATAGTGGTATTACTCAAGCTTCGTTTATTTTTGGAAGTGAACGTTTGGTAAATGCACTTAAATGATATACATCCATTATACCTTATAATATATTATTCATTCTATAATATTTTATTATAGATCCATATAATATATTTTTTACCGCTTCATGTATCATCTCAACAAGCAAATACCAATAAGAAAATCTGGTCTCTTCATTGAAAGAAAATTTATCTATTTTTAATAATTTCAAAATTGATTATTATTTGGTTGAAATTAATTAGAATTTTACTAAAATACTGCGATCAAAGTGATTAATTTAACATATTTAAAAAAAGGTCTTTTAATTGCAAGTTTGTTTTCGTGTTATCTGAATTCGTCCTTTGACTTCCTTGGAGGACCATTGGTTGTGTAACCTGCTACTCTTATTTCAAATATCAGTTTCTGTTGTCAGTATGATTCATTGAACTGTTTTTGTGTTCTTTTGTGTGGCACGCCTAGTCTCAATATTTTCTTGTTATGTATTCAATATTTTTAACGTTAAATACATGTTTCAAAATCCTTTTTCTTCTTAAATTATGAAATTACTCACTCTCTAGTTGTCATTGGTTACAATAACACCATGTCTTCTTCAGCATTTGTTTTCGATTGGAATTGGAAAGATTTCTGTGGAAATGGAGATAATTTTACTGTATGGAATCAAACTTTCAAAGACTTGGACTTATGTTTTCAATATTTGTGTTTGAATACACCGATATTGACATTGATTGCTGTCATGTCAGCATACTACAGTGGGCTTTGGTACATAGAAACTAGAAGGTGCAAAAGAGATGTATGGATCCTAAGAGTTAGATGTTTGGCAACTTTAGTACTTGCTGCTGTACCTGTTATTAGCTCCTATATTATTGAAACAATATACCCTGATTCATTGAACCCTGTAGATTATCTGTTAGCTTCAGTTCAGTGTGTTTCTTGGCTCGTTCATTTTTCTTTTATTTTGTCACTCACCCATCGACACTGCAAAACATTGCGTGGGCCCATTTTAATTGTTGTTTTATGGGCAGTGAACTACATATTGTCATTTATAAAGGTTCATTCAAACTATTTATTTCTTAGACATTCAGTGAGTTCATTGTATGTATCTCGATTGCCTTATACCTTTTCAATAATTGAAGTAATTTTTCAAAGTGTTTATCTTTTTACCCTGTTACCAGAAGGAAAAAGTAGTCCTAGTTTGACTTTTGGACCAATATCTGCTCACACCCAGGTATATACTTTAACAAAACTGTTATATTGTTTAGTAAATATTTACAATTTTAATGGTACTAGTTCACTACTGACACTCTGACTTAGCTGGTGGGGTTATACACAAGAGAAAATGGTCAACTATTGTCAGTTATAATTCAGCACTATCATTCATGATTATGTGACTTTATGTACAATCTCTACTAAAAAAGGCTTGTTCTTGTGTTAAAAAGGGCTAGTATAAGTCAATCGTTGTGATCTAATTAAAGCAGTTTAAATAACAGTGTAGATTATTTCACAATAATAGAACATTGCTTATCGATGAATACATGTCTAAAGTGACTCTTGTATACTGTTACCGAAATGTAGTGTTACAATTTTGTTTAAATAGATCTGATAAACTGCCTTATTGTTCTGTTGATATGAAAATTGCAGTTTATGATAATCCTGTCCTTTAAATCAGAACAGTTCCCATTATTGTTTTGTTATGGTAATTTATGAACTGTCAAATTTCTTTCATTTTTTCAGGCTGATGAACAAACTCCACTATTCGCAGTACCTAGTGCATATTCAAGGTTTAGAGAAGATTTAGACCCAAGTTATCTTGGTGTTGCTTATGAAGGATGTGGGATCGAGTCCAAATTGTTTTTTTCCTGGGTGAACCCACTGATGGAGAAAGGAGTTTCAGGAAAACTCACTTCTTCTGAAGAGCTTTTTGATTTACCTGATAAACTTCTAACCAGCAATCTAAATTTAAAATTAAGGAAAGCATTGAATAAAAGCATTTATGAAACAGCTACTCCCAGTGTGTCTTTATTGAGAGCATTACATAGTTGTTTTTGGAAAGAATTTTATGGAATAGGTATATTTAGATTAATATCAGATTTATCTGGATTCGCTGGTCCATTGTTATTGCACAGTTTAGTCTCATTTATAGAAGATAAAGAAGAACAGATTATAAATGGATATCTCTATGCAATAGGTCTATGTGTAGCAAGCTTGATAGGTAAGGTTTAAAATATTTTATTTATAAAATATTTACAGCTAAAAATTATTTATTTAAAGTTTTAAATTATTTATTTAAATTTCCTATTTTTTTTCCAAATTGAAAGACCCTATTCATTTCTTACACCGTTCCAATGTGGTTTACCGGATACCCTGTTCAACCCCATGCTGCAATTCCTTCTATATCGGCGAAACTAAAAACCAACTTAAGAACCGCATTTCCCAGCACAAAACTTCTATCAACTCCTGTAATCCACTTGCATCTAAATTATCAGAACACGCATTAAACCTGAATCATACTTTTAATTTCGACAATCCTTCCATTCTTGCCACTGTCCCCAACCACACCAAACGTCTCATCTCAGAGTCCATTTACATAAATTTGACTGAGAATTCCGTCAATCATAAAGTTGATAAAGACTGCATCTCCCTTACATATCGACACATTTTGAACATAATAAAATCCTCATAATACTTTTTTTCACTTTTTTCTGCATTTCAGAAGCACACTTTCTTGTCATATCTTTTATTCTTGTTTCTCTAAATTATCACATTTTTTTTTTTTTTAATTATTTTTATATTCACTATCCTTCCTGTTTCATTTATATTTTACACTTTTCTGTATCCCGGTCATTTGGTATATTTTGTTTCTTAATCACTTACACACATTGTATCCCATTATTTTATACTTTACTTTTCCTTTGTTTTTCTATCTTTTTTTTTTTTTTTTAATTAATATTTCTTCTCCCCCTATTATGTATATTACCATTTATTGTTCACCTAATTTAAATACTTTTTTATTTATTTATGTTTTAATAGTTGTCTTGAGTTTTTTATGTTATAATTTATCCTAATGGGAATTCCCATTCAAATGACTTTTTTCATCACTGTCTCTCCCTCTCCCTCCCACCTACTTACCAACTAAATCCTCTCCGACAACAGATTTGAAAAATTTCTAATTACATAAGCGTTTATCCATCCGGATAACTCTTTGAGACATATGTATCCCTTATTTTTTATCAACTCTTTCAAGAAAATGTGAATTAGTGTAATAGCATTTTTAATTTTTTTTCATTCATTTGTATAAAATAAAGAATTCTGCCAGTGAAAATGAAAGTGACTAATGCTACTTTTATTCTCATTGTATCAATTATACTTATATTTGGAAGAAGATAGTTGACCTTATGAAGTAGATTGTAGGAAGGTAGTCCTACAATATAATAAAAAAAAAAAAATTAATGTTAATCAATGTTTCGCCCAACTTTGCAGGGCTTCGTCAGGGCGAATCGACCTAAAACAGGCTTTAAGACTGTCAGTCTTGTTTTAGGTTGATCAGCCCTGAAAAGTGGGGCGAAACATTGGTTAACATTAAATAGTTTTTTTTTATTATTATGTACCTTTATTGATCGCTACCCGGACAATCTTCCATAATGTATCTGTTACGATTTATTCACTTGATCTATTGAAGTTAGCCAAATCATATATTGGAGCTTTGTTAGTAAAAAGTCTGGTTGAATCCCTACTGTTTGTCATTTCTTATTTCATAATGATCCAATAAAACATTTGCAAAATAATTGCACCAACTTCAATGATCCATTAATCCACATAAATATATTAAATTTGGAAAATATTTATTTATTTACTTATTTATTATTTTCTCCTTCAAATTAAGATGATCTCTCATATCCTCCTACCATTTAATTGTCTGTTATTTAAATTCATGGTTCAATTATTTAATTTTATAGTTTAGTTGATTTATAATGAGGTGTTTTCCTTTCTCCATATACTACCTTTTCCTATTGTATATATTTAGTATAGGTATATAAGTTAATACTCACAATGTAATTCAGATATAAGCCACTCACTATTTTTCATTGTTTGTCATAATGTTCAATTTGTAGATTCCATTTATTTATTTAATTTTTCAATTTTTTAGACACTACTTGCATATCTTATATTATACATATCTTCTTACCTACATGATATTATATTTCATCTGTCACTGTTTTCAATTTACTACCCTACCATACAATTCCACAAATATCGATCAATTAAAATTTTGTACTATTCAACTATCAGTTATCAATTTTTTATCATTTATGATTTAATTCAATATTTTGTATAATTCTAAATTTGTTTGTATACTATTCCTTTTCAATTGTATGTTACTCTAAATGTTGTTGTTATCTCTTTTGTTCTATAGCCCTGATGAAGACCTGAAACTCAGGTCGAAACGTCGGCATAAAATAAATAAATATGGTTTTGTTTATTTATGTTGTTCTTTGCTGACCGCACCCCCCCGACAAACTTCTCCATTCATTTAGTTGATTTAAATCAAAACATTGAACAAGAATTTTTCATCACATAATTCACTTTATTAATGGATTTTCTTTCTTAAAGGTGCCTTTTGCTCTGCTCATTTTAACTTTATGATGTCCTTCGTTGGCCTGAGGATACGTGGGGCATTGATTTCAACTTTGTACAGAAAAACATTATCCCTCAACTCCATTATGATATCACAGTTCAGGTATACTTATTTTTATTAATTAGTTTGTAGACATATTAGTGTAGTGTAGTTTTTGCTTGTGGCAGTACGATTTATTAACACCTTGACTATAATATTGCACAAAATATTAAATTTTTTCATGTTTTTTTTTTCAAAATCCCAATGTACCATTGTTATGTTTTGTTTATTCCTAATAAATAACAATGTTTATAAATTTATAAATAATATTAATAGTAATTTATAATATTATACGAATAGTAGTATGGCCTTAAGAATCTTAGATTACAAAGAACAAAAGAATTATCACAATATACAAAACAAAATATTGGAATAAACCATAACAAAATAAGCCAGTGGACTGGCAAAAACAAACTGATATTGATGTTAATAAATTATTATTAATATCATATAATAATAAATCATTATTAGTTATTAAGAAAATAACCAAGACATTCCAAATCAGAGATCTTAGTACTTAGTTCTGGGGGGAGACCAGTCACTTTGCGTCTCTTTTGCCATCCCCTGTCGAACATATCACGGTCCTTTCCTTGAAGTAGTCATCAATTATCCTTCTTAGACCCTGTAAAGTAATTCCTAAATGCAGTTCCATCTTGTTGAGTTAAACGCATTCTTCAAATCCAAGATAATATAGTAATCAGGTGGTTATTTTGAATATCAGCCAGATATTTCATGTTAAACATTTGCGTAATAAATAAATTAATAGATTAGGCTCCCTCTGAAAATGCATACATTAGACAAGATTAGTGTTAAATTACTGGAAAGACTTAATTAATGATCAATTACTGAGAAATTTATATTTAAATAACAAATTACATTACCTGTATAAAACAACATTAAGTGTGTTTGACCCTTGGTTTATTAATAAATTGTAATTTTGTCATTCAACTACTTCTTATTCAAACAGCTGTTGTTTAATAATTGTTATTTCAGTACAGGAGAAATTTTGAATTTTATGAGTACGGATATGGAACGTATAGTTAATTCTTGTCCGAGCTTTCATGCTTTTTGGAGTATACCTTTCCAGGTAAGAGAAATAATATTTTTTTAAATAAATACATCTAAGTATTTAACAATATTGTAACTTCGATTAGAGTAGTTATTTTAATAAGGTACTGTTAAAGCCACCTCAAATCGACTATGTCTTTTTGTTGGCTTTAAATGTGAACAAAAAACCAAACTGGCTTAGATTAAACATTTATTTGGTTCAATTTAAACATGGTAAAAAAAAACAAAAAAAAACTAAAAACTAACATAAACAAAACATAACTAATAATGAATACAAGCAAAATAAAAGGGCCTTTCAGATAAAAATAAAATTATATAAATAAATTAAGAAAACAAAAGAGACAAATTTACAAACAATATAAATTTGTAAAATAAATACTACTGGTCGATGTAGGGTTGCTCTACTTTGATATGTGTGCTGCCGATATGTGTAGGTCGCAGTTCTGGTAGCTAAATAAACCTCTGCAATGGTCCAGAGTTGGTGTGGTGGCTCATTGATGGTCCGAATATCCAACAGTCGTGTTGTATTAAGCGAGCCGACAAAATGAACGCAGACAGGGCTGCTGATGACGCTACCAGGGCCACTAATTAGTCGGAACTACAATTAATAAAGTGGAAACACAGAAAAGGTCTGGTTCCGAATTGTAATGACTCAATAACTCACTAAAAATGTCCAAAGTATTATCAACCAAACGCAGACAGGGCTGCTAATGCTACCACGGCCACTAATTAGCCGGAACTGTCATTAATAAAGTTGAAACACAGAAAAGGTCTGGTTTCGAACTGTAGTGACGACTAAAACACTCAACAAATGCCCAAACTATTAAACTATAAACACAGACAGGGCTGCTGAGGACGCTATCATGGCCACTAATTAGTCGTAACTGCTCTAAAAAACTAAGATGGTCGGCCCGTCGCTAGGTGACGCTTCTTAGCAACAATGATCACCCCTAGCAACTGTCTCTATTACTCATTATTACAAACAAATATAATTACACATTTTTCTTTTCAAATAACTAAATCTAAATAAAACAATACAAATAAAAATAAATGTAACTAAACTAAATACTAATAAAACTATATAACTAAATACTAAAACTATAAAACTAAATACTAAAAATACTATTTACAACGTAATTATATTATGGCTGTCGGATTTAAGTAATCCGATTTTCTTGGCTGATTTTTGGATTTATATAAAGTCGGGGTCGGGGGTCTCATTTCCTGATGCCCCCCCTTGACATGAACACCGGAAGACCCCGAAGAGGCTGCAACTGCAATGCAGCCCCAGCCTAAGCATCATGCAAGCTAGAAGCTGGCCTACCCCTACCATCACGCCACGGTCCAGGACACGCTGGCCAGCCATCGAGGAAGAACGACGTCTTTTCAGACATCGGGCGAAGATACATGGTCTTCACCATATTCGCCCACCGTACACCTTGACGAGGGAATATACATCACCGCAGAGGCGAAGACGTCACTCAGATAAGCCAATTAATCTATGAGACCCCACTTTTGTTATATTACTATAAATAATTAAATCACATTGAAAACCCAACACATTAACCATAACTGCCCCTCCAGGGATTAATAACTTTATAAAACATAAAAATATACATGCATGGTTTTATGAGCATAAAGTGTCTCACAATTTTCAGGCCCCCTTTTCCACACATTAATTTCAATCATAAAATTACACTCGGGACACCTGCAGTATAACACGAGCAAGTCCCGATGTAAACAATGGCGTTAACAGGTACATTTATTATTATGGCGAATTCTATGCTTACTATTTTAATAAAGATAAAAAATAGTTCATGTTTTGATTATGCCTCCTTAGCTCCATTTCTTGTCCTTCATTTTAATGATGGCAGCATATTAATTATCAAAATTAGACATGGGACCCACTGAGACGATTGGCCTGCTCCACTTCACTCAGGGCTTTTAAGTACCTACGATAGATTTAGAAAGGCTGGAGCCAATTGCAGCAAAGCAGAATGATGGCTCTCTACCTGTTATATATTATTTTACCTTTGAAAAGTGGGCCAGGGTGGAGCAAGGGCTAATGTGGCTCTGGTTCCCATGATGCTTTAAACTATAAATTAACATATTGAATATTTTGAATTTTTTTCTTTGTCTTTGCAGATTGTGGTTACACTATACTTGTTACATCGGCAGGTCGGGATATCGTTTCTCGCTGGAGTTGGGTTTACAATAATTTTAATACCAATCAACAAGTTGTTAGCTACGTACATAGGTGAGTTATTTTAATAAGATGAATGTTGAATGTTTACTCGATATTCAGGTTTTATAACACATTTCAAGGTTAAATTGTTCAAATGAAAACATCTTTTTTTTTTTTTTTTTATAAACAGGTTAAGTTTTCAGTGTATTTTGTGGGAATGGGTGATAGTTAATAGTCCAATTGATATTTCTTTCTTTTCCTTTTCCCTGTATTGAAGCAGAACTCAATAATCCACTCCAAATGACCTTACCACCTAAAGCATTTCATCCTTCTGAAATATCCAGCATCATCCAGCGATTACCTACCCGCAAAGCTCCTGGATACGACCTAATAACATCCCACATCCTTAAACTTCTTCCTC
>NW_027111560.1:155422-157529 GCF_000696795.3 Halyomorpha halys
TGATTTACTTTAAAGGTTCTATCAGTGAGGTAGGAGCGGATTATAAGGAAATGAACCAACAATTAATTAACTATATTCTATGAAATATCTGTAGGACAGTTTGCTCAATCCCTTTGTTTCTGCTATTATTTATTAAAATAAATATATTGGATTTATTTATATACTATACCATTACTAAATTTGTTATACATTTTTGTTTATAGATTTAAAATATTTATGGATGTAACATATTTTTAAATAGTCTGTTACTTTTATTGATTAGAGATAGGAAGTTTGATTCTTTTACTGAACTGATTCCCTGCAATTCACATCTTTCTATTTTGGTCATGTTAACTTTTTCAACACTACTGAATTAAGATTCTTTGGTGTGATTCACTTGAGAGTACAATTTTTTCAGATAAATGGAAGTCATAGTAACCTGCCCATCACTATTATCGATGTATTAGTTGTTAGCCATTGGTAGAATTATCGACCATCAGAATTTGGTGTTAATATCGACTAATACCTTCGCCACAACTCCTGGCTCTTTTTAATTCTCATTAAAATTAAAATTTATAAAGTAATTTTACTATGTTATTGAGATTATCTAAACTTCAATTTAATTATTCTCTATCGAGAAGATTTGTGTCATAAGGCTAACTACAAATGTATTTTAATGTCTGATCTACTGCTTAACTTTAGGAAAATCTAGGTTTTTTTCTTTTTTACTTAATTCTTGAATTATTTCTATATAGGTAATCTGTTTTGTTCCTTATTATAAGTAGGTTTATCAAATTAACCCTTTTAGTACCAAACAACAAAATATTGTTGTTCGTAGTATTTGCGAAAAGTGCTATAATTATAACAGTAATTATATATGCGTTGACTTTTTACTATTAATATGTTAATTTGATCAGGCTTACATTTCATATTATAAACAAAGTTGTATTTGATTTTGTGTTTTTTAATTTTAAAGTTTAATTTCAGGTATACTAAGTACTAAAACAATGGGCTACAAAGACGAAAGGATCCATGTGGTGTCTGAACTTTTGAAAGGAATCAAGATAATTAAATTTTTTGTCTGGGAAGAGTATTTCTTAAAGAAGGTTGGAGGTAATTTTATAAACGATTGATTGATTTTACTTAGTAGCCATCACTGCTACTTTCTTCTTTTTATTAATACCATCAATGTTTTCAGATATCCGTTCTAAAGAAATGAAGTATTTATCACTGAGAAAATATTTAGATGCATTGTGTGTTTATTTCTGGGCGACTACACCTGTTCTCATATCTTTCTTTACATTCCTTACATATATTTATTTAGGAAATAAGTTGACAGCTCCAGTGGTTTGTATCTTTTGTACTATTTTATTTTTAATTTTTTTTTTTTTTCTAAATAACTTATTTTTGTAACGTATTGTAATATCCTTTTTTATGAGTAAATAGTTATTTTTATATATAAATGATTTTAGTTACGTTTTTGCTAAAACGTATTTTATGTATCAACGTTAAATATTGTTCATTTGTTTTGTTGAACCATAAAGCAAGCCATAAATACGTTATTCATAACAAAGGCAAGATTGCAGCGTGTGTCTTCTAAAAAGTCCGTTGAATAGCAGCCATGTTGAGCAGATTCAAACATTTTAAAAATTTGATTTAACTTCCCATCACAATTTTAGTTACAGTAAATTTAAGAAAAAATATAAGTCAAGAAAAAGTGCTAAAGAATAATATTTTAATATAAAATTAATAGCTTTAATATAAAAGAAATAGCTTCATTTAACATTTTTTGAGGTTAATGACTTTCATTTTTGAATGAATTATTTATTAATTATTCTTGACATTGTACAACGTTTCGGGACCACTGTCCCATATTCATGCACTTTAAAACCTATAACAATAATAAAACTAACATAACACCAATCTTCATCCTTATATATTTTAATTTATACAATAATATTCACCAAGGTGTATCACAGTAATATCAATAAGGTGAATTTTATTGTATAAAGTAAAATATATAAGGATGAAGATAAATTTCTACTATCAATTTAATATTAAAGCTTTTAATTTGAACCCAAGCTATACTTAAGATATGAGAATTAAGTGAATACTATCAATTTCCCTT
>NW_027111560.1:157579-158398 GCF_000696795.3 Halyomorpha halys
TAAATTTCTACTATCAATTTAATATTAAAGCTTTTAATTTGAACCCAAGCTATACTTAAGATATGAGAATTAAGTGAATACTATCAATTTCCCTTTTACTTTAAAATAATTTTTGATTATTACAATATGTTGAAAAAAATGTTTAGTTTAATATGTTTTATGGCATAATAGCTATTGAAGCCTTTGGTTAGCCAAAGGAACTGATGCTGTCATTAAAGGGGGTAGGTGCAAGTACAAAAAGGGTAACTATCAGTTCTTTTTTGCCAGTCTCTGTTAACCAAATGGAATCCTATTATTCCTATAATGAACCTCGGGTTTTTTAAATGAAATCCAAATGAGTTAATCACTGGTTAGACAAAATTTCAAGCCATCTGGATTGTTTTTAAATCCATGTATGTCATTTCTTTGAGTTATATTTTTCAACTACAACACAGATCAAATGGAATTTTGAATCAAGGTTATAGGCTAATGTTAAATATTTATTACTTCTATGTCGCTAATAAAATGAAAATAATAGTTTCACTTGTTAAAAGTTTGATTTTTTTTAGAAATTTGAGCAATTTATAAAATCCAAACTGGGTGTAATAAATGTGAAGATTTATTTTTAAAAATTTACATTTTATTACAATTTAACTTTAATAATTATTTCTTGGATCCGTATTAAGTTTTGAGTTCAATCATTTCTTTCTGTCCTGTACCAGTGTATAAATATACACTGTGTTCTGGTGGGTTGGGATGTCAGCTGTATAAACCGTATAAAGAATGGGATCTAAGATACTACCTTGAGGAACACCAGCGGACTGAGAAAAGAGACATGAG
>NW_027111560.1:160583-162913 GCF_000696795.3 Halyomorpha halys
CATAACAATAGATACATGTGTAAAAGAGTTATTAAGTTAATTAATTGTAATTATTGTAAATGCCTGTTTCTGATTGTCTAGCAACTACACGCCCTGAGATTAAGAGTCTTTTTATATAATAAAATTAAATTATCTATTTAGTATTAAAGTTCATAATTTGAACCCAAGTTACCTTTAATAATTGAAAAAAGTTTAAAAAAACGAATCAAATTCTTTTCATTTTTATTTTTAATATTTTTAAATTATTACAGTATATTTTCAAGTTTGTTTATTATTATGTTCTTTTTATGTTTCGCCGAATTATGGTTGTTATCTTGTTTTGTTTTCGGCCTTGATTAATGCCTGAAATTCAGATCGAAACATCGGCCCAAATAAATAAGTTTCTTTGCTGAGCGCACTCGCAATCGTACGTACTTAAATTAAATTACACAGTAATATTCTTGTAATTTACTTACATCTAGAGGACTTACTGTTTTTTCAGGTTTTAAAAACTAAACAGTTATACACAAACAGCTGATGATGTTACCACTGGGCTACCAACTTACTGTCTCTTTATTTATTTAATTTTTTATTTTATTATAGGTGTTTACCACAATCGCTCTTTTAAATATGCTTATAACACCTCTAAATGCTTTTCCATGGGTATTAAACGGCCTGACTGAAGCTTTGGTGTCAGTGAGAAGAATTGAAAAATTACTTATGGTAATATATTATTACTTTATTCTATAAACATTAATTTTATATTTGAACCCCTAGTTGCTAGGTTTTTATTTAGAATTATTATTCTTTTTTTCTTTTTTTTTATTCAGCTTCCTGATTGCGACATTGATGACTACTATACCCCTATCTACGGTGATGAAAGTCCAGGAACTGTCATCGTTGATAATGGAAACTTTTTTTGGGGAGATTTAAATTTCCGCCTGAATTCCATTAATATAAAAATAACTGAAGTGAGTTATACTTATTAATAATGAAACTAAACTAGTTTATTACCTGAATGAATTCCTTAGTTAATTCCTGTTGAGTGTTGCAGGGTCAGCTTGTCGGGGTCATTGGTAAAACTGGAAGTGGAAAGTCATCCCTGTTAGCAGCTTTACTCGCTGAAATTGATAAGATATCTGGTTTGGTATTTTGTTCCGGTCATGATCAGGGTAACCTCTATTATTTTTATCTTTATTTTAATATCTATAGCTAATTCACTTAAGAACTGCTTTGTTATACATTGCAGAGAAGTGGTGTCGTTAAACAGGCATATTTTTAACAAACTAATAATCTTTAATAATATTAAGAATTAACTATAGTACCATAAACTTGACCAGATAGATCACATGTGTTATCTGCTACTAAAAAAAGGTAAACCAATAAGAGATATTAGATCACTTAATGTATGGTGACTTTTTTTGTTTTTGTCCAATTTATGCATTTATTTATCAATAATATAGTACTGAAAGTTTAAAAACTAAGTTCCTTGTTGGTACGTTTGACAACCATATCTCCTCAGGGAATAATATTTAAAATGGATAGAACAAACCTCTGTGACAGTAATGTATGGTCACCACATGTCAGCTCAGTCTCAATGACCGCTCACTGGGCCATAGTTGCCTATCTGTTGTTCTAACTATAATCTAAACATAAACTCAATTCCATCCTGATTTGATCAAATTTGATGTTATTGAAATAAATTATATTAAGCTTTAATTCATTTAATTTTTTTGAATGGAATATGGTCCGGGTGCGGTAAAAAAAAAAACTCAAATAGTAGATAATTATACTATTTTATTGAGCCAACGTTTTGCCCCACGTTGCAGGGCTTCGTCAGGACTAAAAAAGATACGAACACTATAGTTACAAAAAGAAAAAAACATAAGTGTAAAATAACAGGGGTATAAAATGTAGAAAAGTAAGATATAATAAGAAAAATTAAAGGTTGTAAATAGTAAATGAAAAGGATAATAGTAACAGATAGATAAGAGAAGAAATATCAAAGAAAGTACAATAAAGAGATGAAAAAAGAAAAAAAAAAATACAAATCAAATGATGAGACAGAATGCATACCTGTTTTGACGGCAGTCAAGAACAAAGCGACAGTTGGTATTGGGAGGAGTGGGGATGGCAGTTATGCCACAAAGACGAAAATAATTTGTAAAGTAAACATAGTAAAAAAGTATTTAAATTAGGTGAACAATAAATGGCAATATTTTATACCCCTGTTATTTTACACTTATGTTTTTTTTCTTTTTTTCCTTTTTGTAACTATAGTGTTTGTATCTTTTTTAGCCCTGACGAAGCCCTGCAACGTGAGGCGAAACGTTGGCTCAATAAAATAGTAT
>NW_027111560.1:164214-164676 GCF_000696795.3 Halyomorpha halys
CCCAACCATCTTCTCCTCATTTATCATCCACGGTCAACTATCTCTCATAATTAATTAATTTTATTATTGATTCATTTACCCCTTCTAGGTATTGGTTATGTATCACAGACACCATGGCTTCATCAGGGTACTTTGCAAGAAAATGTGCTCTTTGGCGAACCTTTCATTTCACAGAAATATTGGTAATATTTTTATTTTATTATTTGTTATTTGATTTAGATTAATCTGCTATTTGTCTTTAGCTATTGTTTTCCAGTTATTTTAGTATAATATTTGATCTCCCATGATCTGTTGCCTACTCCTTACTATTATTTACTTAAATAATTACCTGTTATGAAAGGAATATGGTCCGGGTGCGGTCAAAAAAACTCAAATAGTAGAATTATACTATTTTAATGAGCCAACGTTTCGCCCCACGTTTTGATGAATTTTTTGTTTTGACTGCCGTCAAAATAGCCCTGA
>NW_027111560.1:168121-171543 GCF_000696795.3 Halyomorpha halys
TGGGAAAACACGAAAGCCTTTACAAATTAATATAGGATTAGTTTAATAAATTGATAATTGTTGAAATAAAATATTTTGTATCCAAGTCGTCTCAAAACACTCTTTATTTCTTTAAATGTCTAACGTTTCGGCCAATTTGGCCATCCTCGAGGACAATCTTAAATATAAATTCACACCTAACTTCCAATAATTTAAAAAATTTTATAGCCTATTTTGTCCTGATCATTAATTTCAGTCAAATCACCCTATTTTGTTACTTTTCCCTACAATTTTAAAACTTTTAATTACAGATTAACTTAAGAATCACTTTCTTATCTCAAAATATTTAAAGAGTTAAAAAATTAAAGTGATAATAATGAGGAGAAGATGGTTGGGGGTGCGGTCAATGAAAAACACAAATAAGTATGATTAACTTATTTTAATGTGCCGACGTTTCGGCTAGAGTTTCTAGCCTTCTTCAGGGCTAAAAACAAAACAAGATTACAACCACAGTAAGTATAGAAAAATAAAAAAATATAAAAAGAAAGTATAAACAGAATAATTTTACAAAATAGAATTAATAAAATGAAGTGATGAGAGAAGCGGGAAATAAAATGTATACATAGGTAATTGAAAAAGCGGGTATAATAACTTACATAAGGAAATGAAATAAAAATAAAGTTATATAATGCAAAGAAGTATGAACATATTAGTTATTATTAATTTAAAATTTAAATATGAAAAGAAAATGAAAATTGAGAGGAAGAAAATATATGTAAAAATAATAGATGATAAAGAGGCAAATTATAAGTATAGTGTACAAAACTTATAACGCGGGTAAGGAAAATGGATAAAAGTGGAGAAAATAAGGGGAAAGAGTAAAATAAAGAAAGGGGAAAGAAAACAAAAAAGAAGAATAAAAACGAACCTGTTCGCTGGAAGATCGAGCGCCTAATAATGGTTACAGCGCAAATGATAGTAGCAAGTGATAATAAGTTAATCCGTAGTTAAAAGTTTTAAAATTTAATGGAAAAGTAACAAAATAGGGTGATTTGACTAAAACTAATGACCTCGGCAGAATAGTGTACAAATAGTTTTTAAATTATTGGATGCGAGGTGTAAATTTACATATTTAAGATTGTACTTGAGGACGGCCGAATTGGCCAAATGTTCACTTTTAAAGAAATAGCAAAGGGCGTTTTGAGACTTAATTTGGATAAAAAATATTTTGTTATTTAAACAATAGAAACCTGTCTCAAGAAACTGAACAGATAATATATAAAATATTCTAAATGAAGTTATTTTCACCTCAACTTCTTAATAAAAAGATAAAATGAGTTATTGCTTTGTAGATTTCATAGTTTTTATTAACTTTTAGGAGCGTGATGGAAGCTTGTGCATTAACATTTGACCTAGAAACCCTTCCTGGCAGAGACAACACTGGTATTAGTGATAGTGGCTCTAACCTCAGCGGTGGCCAGAAAGCTAGGATAGCGCTTGCAAGAGCTGTTTATCAGGTAAATCTTCACTAGCACCTTCTGGATAATTAAGAGCATTTATTTTGAATTTACTTTATCTTTTTTCCCCCTATCTGATAATTTCTGGTGTATGGTATATCAATATGTGGGATCTTATTCATGGGATTTGCTAATGCTTCTATTGCCAATCCTTTCTATTGGGTTGTAAAATAAGTTCATAGCGTTTTTCAATATTTCAATTTAATCTTCTCTGTGCTTATAAAATCATGTTAACTTGGTCAATTATGTTTACATATTATAAAAAAGGATTAGTTAAGATGCTTTTATGCATCAGTTTTAACGGAGATTTCTTATCTTTAAAGTGATATTTTACTTGTTCAAATTGGAAGAGAGAAAAAATTCATTTCCGTCATTTAATGATTTTTTATTTCCAAAAAGGAAAATCTGCTGCACAGACGGTTAACAAAATTTGCTTTGTCTATGGCGATGATGCCTTAGGAGAAAGCACCACCCGTAAGTAGTTTGCTCGGTTCAGAACCGAAAATTTTGACTTGGAAGATGCAAAGCACTCGGGTTGTCCTTCAACTATTGATGACCAAATTCAACCATTGGTCTCAGACAACCCTCACTTTATGACAAACGCTTAACCTATCTCGTGCAAGTGTTTCAAATCATTTGGGGGCAGCAGGATATGTTCCTTAAGGTGATATATGGCTTCCTCACAATATGACAGAAAAGAATTTATTGGACCGTATATCCATTATTGATTCCCTCCTGAAACGCAATGTTAATGATCCATTTTTTCCACCTACCCTATTCACCAGGCCTTGCCCCAACAGATTTTCACTCATTTTGGGCCCTTCAAAACTCTCTAAACGGGAAACACTTTAATTTGCTTGAGGACTGCAAAACGCACATAGAGTTCATTGCGCAAAAATCTGAGAAGTTCTTGGAGGATGAAATTAAAAAATTACTTGAAAGATGGCAACATGTAATAGATCAAAATGGGTCATATATAATTGATTAACAATATTTACAAGAATCTGAAGTTTTTATTGAAATCACCAATAAAAAACGCTAGGAACTTATTTTACAATCCAATGTAAAACTTTTTCATTTAAAAGCTTTTAGAAAGTTATGTATTGGGGGGGGGATAATAATAAATATGATATTACTTTGCTGAACCCTAGCATGCAATTTCACCGTACCTTAACATATTTTTCTATTTCCAGCTTGCCCTGCAGCTACATTTCCTCTCTTGCTGCTTATCCTCCTCTCACGGCATTTATCGTTGTTCCTATTCTCCCTTCTGGCAGGTAGTCTTTAAGAAGTGAGAAATGGGCCTCCACATCTCTTCATCTGAGTATATACTCCATGAAGAAGGTATAATTAATCTCCTCCATAAATACCTGGAAGCTAGTTTCACCAGTGGTATATATCTCCATCTTACTCTTTGGCCCAGCTTGATGTGTGTCCAACATAGGGCAGGACCTAACGTCATGTTTGGCTGTATCGGAAACTCAACAGATAGTTTCTTAATGTTGTGCCTTTTTTGCTGGCTACTTATACACTGTTCCACTTCTTAGGTGAGTGTACACTCAATACTCTCTTTCTTTACCTCAATTCCTCTGGGAGTGTCATTATTTCCCAGATGCTGATATGATACTTGATGGTGCCTTCTCTCAGAATGAGGTACATGGGCATATTTTTGGCCAGCACTTGTACATTGGCTAACTTTTTCCTTTGAGTTTGTGCAAATGCAGGGAATATATACCTCAGGCTGCCCAGGACGATTCCCTACAGATGGCTTTGGTCGCTGAGTACTTGAGGCCCCAGAATGAGACTTCATATTCTTGAGAATTCGTTTACTGTATTGGTCTGTACTGTACAGGTTGGTGAGATGTGACATCAAAATTGTACCTAAATTTGACCCCTAGCTATCGCACCTCATCATTGATATGAAAC
>NW_027111560.1:171999-173584 GCF_000696795.3 Halyomorpha halys
AGATTATATTATATTATTATAATTATATTCAGACATGTAGGGTAAACCTTGACTTTCGAGTTTCAGCAACATGACCTGTATCTTCAAATTTATTTCAATTACTGATTAAGGGGAAATGTAGTAATCAGTGAAGCAACTTTTTTCTAAGATTTTGTTTAATTTAAATGTTTATGATCTTCCTTTTTTTCCTTAGCGCATCTATATTTCAAAAATAGTTTTTTCCTTACCCAAATTATTGAACTATACTTAATGAAATTTTTTATGCTCTTTTTAATTAAACTGGATTATCTTAATTTGAAAAACAAATTGTATCAGACAATTTTTAAAAAAACCCAGAGCAAAAGCAACACTTTTCAGGAGTGCATATTTTGTACTTTACCTGATGTGGAAAATTTATTATTGAAATAAAAACCTGTACTATTAATTTTTTTGTTTTTTTCACCTGGAATATATCCGAACTGTGTTTTACATAGATAAACTAATTATTATATATGACTATTCCAATAAAAAGCTGAAAATCTGAAAATACCCAATTCTTGAGTTCACCTTTTATACTGAACATCAACCATGTTATTCAAGAATTTGTACTACAATTTATGTCTTATAATATTCCAATAAATTGTTAAAAAATAAAAACAACTGTAGTTAACTGGTAGATTCGTAAAGAAATCACTTGTAATTGTAATCTCACTAATAATTATTTTAATAATCATTTTATTTTTTCAGAATTGTTCTATATATTTGTTAGATGATGTACTGTCTGCTGTCGATGCTCATGTCGCTAAACATATTTATTCGCAATGTATTTGTGGTTTACTCAAAGGTAAAACACGTTTTCTCTGTACACACCAGACCAAATACCTGACTAACGCAGATTTAATTATTGTATTGGATGCTGGGAGGATTATCAAGCAAGGTAATTATTGATAAATGTATTTAATTCTCTTTAATGTTTATTTTTATTTTATTTCTTATTATTTAAGTATACAGATTTCCTTTGTTTAATATGAGTTTTGACTTAGTGTTGTTTTTAGTTCAAATTTTCAATATAAATCTAAAACATAACTTCTTTTTACCATTATCTTTTTTTTTTTTTTTTTTTCTAAGCCCCATAGGTGCGTGGTGTTGATATCATGATGGGAAAAACGGGTTGAGGGTAGTCTTTTTCTGCATTGGTAATGCACTTGAAGAGGGGGTCGAGGAAATTGGATCTTTTGGGAAAGGGTAGTCTGTATTTCGTGGCAGTCTGATGGTGATGGGGCTTCACCAGGTTTGTTGAGTCAGAAATAATTGAGCTACTTGTACTCAGTCGAGTCTGAGTCTGTTTGTGTATGTCTGCCACCTTTGTGGCCGTCCTGTTGGTGTTAGTGTCCTAAATAAATAATGGGTTTGTACAGTACTGGAGGCTGTCCAAAAAGAGGCTGTGAAAAAAATAAACAGTACTCACCGTTAGCAATAATAAACAATAGATAAATTGAAAAAAGTAAAGAATTGTATATATAAGAAGATGGTCAAGGGTTGCGGTCGAAAAAAGAACAAATAGTTTAAAACTATTTTAATGTCCGACGTTTCGCCCCACTTTGCA
>NW_027111560.1:175014-175214 GCF_000696795.3 Halyomorpha halys
TAATAATGGCAAGAGTAAAAATACGTAAAATATACAGTTAAAAAAGTACAGGAGATGTACGTAAAACAAAAACAATACGGGGAAAAAAAAGAAAAGATTAAATAAACGTCTTGAAAGATTAAATATAAATAAAAATAGTAATAATGATATTAAATGATAATAATTATGAGAGATAGTTGACCGTGGATGATAAATGAGGA
>NW_027111560.1:175619-175969 GCF_000696795.3 Halyomorpha halys
GTTTTGTTTTTAGCCCTGAAGAAGGCTAGAAACTCTAGCCAAAACGTCGGCACATTAAAATAAGTTAATCATACTTATTTGTGTTTTTCATTGACTGCACCCCCAACCATCTTCTCCTCATTTAAATGATAATAAATGAGCAAAGAACAAATCAGGACCACCTACCTGTTCAAAGCGAAAGGTTGAACCGAAGGCGACAATAAAACGGAAGCGTGGAGGAGTGGGGAGGAGGTGGCCATTTTACAATCATTATTCATTATTCTTATCATTGTTTATTCAAGTTTATTTTATACTGATACTATTTTATGTCTTCCTTCCTTTTATTTATATGTAATTTCTTATCACTTTAT
>NW_027111560.1:176019-188605 GCF_000696795.3 Halyomorpha halys
TTTATCCTAGCTCAAATTACCTTATTGTTGTAATATTCTCAGTGTTTTTTTTTTGTATCTTTTTAGCCCTGATGAAGCCCTGCAAAGTGGGGCGAAACGTCAGACATTAAAATAGTTTTAAACTATTTGTTCTTTTTTTGACCGCAATCCTGACCATGTTCTTATGTTTAAATTTTTACGGTCAACTATATATACATATATAAAGAATTTTATGAATAAATAAAAGAGAAAAAAGGAAAAATAGAAATATCCATTTCCAATGGGAAAAGTCAAAACCACTTGATCTTCCTGGTTTTTTTTTTAAACTGTTGTATTCCTGGGAGGAACAAAATTTATATTTTGGTTGCCCCGTGTTTGTTGATTCATATTGAAAGAAGGTAGTTATTCACTTATTTATTTTTTCATATACACTATCATCAGACTTATCATTCATCAGAGGTAGAAAGGTTTTGATCTTAAATAGATAAAATTTTTGATTTTTGTAAATATTAAAAAACTTTTTATACTTATTGGATAAGAAAAAATCATTATAAACCAGCTGCTCCATAGCTTTCCACACTTCTCTGGTTGCGCAATCTAAAATACTCTTATCTCAATTCTCTTTAATCTTTGTGTATATTACATTTTTGCATCGCTTAGAACATTTGTTTAGACATTTTAAATAATTAAATAGATTATTATTGGAAGAAGATAGTTGACCGTATGAAGTAGATTGTGGGAAGATAGCCCGGGTGGCGGTCAATAAAGGTATAAAAATAGTAGAAGAAAGATATTTATTGTTAACCAACATTTTGCCCTACTTTAAATGTTGCTAAATAATAAATAGTTTTCTTCTACTGTTTTGATACTTTTATAGTCCTAAAATACAAATGTTTATAGCAAAATAAAATTAAAAATTTTTGTTGATAATTTTCACTTTGTCTGGTCGCCTGGTCTTTAGATTTTTTTTTTGGAAATAACAAAGATAGTGATAATTTCAACACAAGCCTAATAATCTCCACAAAATTTGGGGACCTATTTCATGGCGGTGAGTGGAAGTTGTGTGATGCGCATCTCACCAGATTCTTTGTCTTGAATAATTGTTTTTTTTTTTCTAGGACCTCCATCTGAAATTTTACCAAATTATTTGGAACTGTTGACTGATGAGGAATTAGAAATTTCAGAACCTTCTTCTAGAAAAGAAGCAAATAGTGATCTTAAAAAATCATCTTCAATGGACAGCGTTCTTCTCGAAGAACACAAATATAGTGGTAAAATTTATATTTTATGCTTTATGGACCCTAGTGTTTGTTTTATTATTGTAATAATTCTTGAATTTTTTTCACCTGCAAGGTGTTGTTTTATGTACCATAGTGATATATAAATATATATATATATATATATAAACGTGGCCTTGATTCAACATACCGCCATCTTGGTTTTGTTTTGTATCACGAAGTTATTATAAACAATGAAACTTGGTTAGTTTGCTTTTTGGATAAACAAAACAAATGAATATTAAAATGATACAAAAAATAAAACATATTAAAAACCCTTAATACATCAAAATATACTATTTACTCAAAAAGAGCATATCTTATATAAGAGCAGGAATATTTTTAAGAGCTCTCATGGTTTAAAGACTCTAGTTCTATTCTTTGTTTGGAACAACTATTTTCCGCTTTTCATTTATTTCATCCTGAGATTTAGTTATTTTTTGGTTTTTAAATTAAATTTTGTGCCATTTTCGCTCCTCCCTTTTCTCCCTTATCTAAGGTCGACTTTAACCTCCTGACTTAGAAGAACGCTCTCTTCTGGATGCTTGCCTTGAAAACATATTCTCATGTCACCGGACATTGCAACTGCTTTTAGCATCATCTTTCCATCCAATTTCCTTCCAAAATCAATCTTCAATCCTACTGTGCAGCTTCAGGTATGATGGCCTTACTTTACTGGTCAGATTTCAAAATTACGTAATATGTTTCAAGTATAGTACCCCCAGCTATCATGAGCCAGCTTATATTAGCACTTACTGCACCTAAACAGTCCACTCAATATCAACCATTTATGTTTGGTCAGAGCTTATGAAATAAACTGTGTAATCACTCATTACAAACAATATCTTGTAATTCAAGTTTATGTTGAGAATGGGTTCTCTATTTAAATATTTTTCAGGCAATATTGAGATGAAAGTTTATTTGAAATACTTCTCATCGATGGGTATCTTAGTGATGCTTTCAATTCTACTGTCGATGGCCTTGATGCAAGGAACTAGGAATGTTGTTGATTTATGGCTTTCGATTTGGGTATCCAGTCTTTCTAATACTACAAATATTACTACTGTTAGCTCAATAGAAGGTAAGGAAGGCTGTTATTTTAGCCAAATCTATAAATTCATTATTTTAATGGTTATTCTAATTTTTTTTTTTTTTTTAAAATGCTTTCATTTGAATATTAAAATAAAATAGCCACCTTATACTGTACCTTTCTCATCTCTGGCATTTTACTTTCTCTTGCTGCTCCCATCTTAGAATGTTATAGGAAATGAAATATTAATAATTATGTATTTTTAGTATCATTTATCAAAGCATAACAATTGAGGTACAATCTAATAATGGCAACATCTATGAGTCGTTACAAAAATAACAAACATAAAATACAGAATATGTTTAAAATATCATTCTTATTAGTCAGATTATGTAGAGACTGCTATAGTTACTAACGTTTAAACGATTTGAAACTTTTGGCATCGAGGTTAACATTAAGGTAATTAAACTAGTAGTTGTAATAAAAATAAATTTCAAATGATGATAAAGTAACAGTGGGGATAATATACAGAATATAATTTAGAATTCTTCAAAAATATAATCATAGAAATATAATGATAATGATAAATTAAAATTAATAATTATGATTTCATAAAACTAATAAATTAAAAATAAAGGCAATACTAAATTAAAAATAATAATAGAATAAATAATACAGAATATGGGAAAGAGAAAAACTTTATGCAAAAATTTCTGTTTAATCTATGTCTGTTTAGCTTAATCAATTTCTGTTCAACCTATCGCTTTGAACAGCCCTGATGAAGCCGTGCAAAGTGGGGCGAAACGTCAGACGTTAAATGGTTATAAACTATTTGTTCTTTTTTGACCGCAACCCTGACCATCTTCTTACATTTATACAAAAAAGTTGTACTGTCCAACTGTATTGGGTTGATAAATACACAGCGTACTTACTTTTTTTCAAGTTCCTATAATGTAGAGACATATTATTGTAAATTTATAATAGTAATACACAATTTTTTTCTATATTTGTTTTTAGTCTATTTTTTCCCCTTTTTTTTGACAAGGTGATACTACATACTGTCTAAAACATTGAAAGGAGAATTAATTTAACTTAGTTATCTTGTCAGGAAATAAGAATAAATTATTATTTTTATACCAGATCGGCCTGGTGGGCCTTACATGGTTGATATAACTTATATTATATATATTTTTTAACAGTTGATTATGAGGGGGTATAGTCATACAAATGACACCCCTAACTATATAAAATGTTCTTATAAAAAGAAAAAAAATAATAATAAAATAAATAGATAAGAATAATGCTTCTTAATAAAAGAGGAAAGTAAAATTAATAACAAAAAATAATGAAATTGGTACACTTAAATAAAACAAACAATTGTCTTCTAATAGTAAAAAAAAACAATTTAATTTGAAAAAGGGAAGAGAGAAGAAAAGAGAGAAAAAAAAAATAATGAATAAATAAAATGAATAATAATAATAAGTCAATAGAGGTAGTGTGACTATGAATTAATTTTATAGTTCTTAAAAATTTATAAAAGAATGTCCTGCATCAGTCTGGGCTTCAGTCTTCGGGTTGAGGTTGGGTTTCCCAGGTTGTAGGTCACTGCTCCTTTAACTGTCGGCGAATGGGAGTGGAACTTCATGAACTGTTTTTTGATATAATCCTCTATTGACTCCATTTGTAATTCGCGATGCAATTGGCAATTTCTTATGAACCAAGGAGCATTAACTGCGATTCTTAGGACTTTATTTTGAAAAGATTGTAGTTTTTTCCTTTTCGTGAAGGATGCCGTACATCAGCAGTGGCCTGAGGATTGTTTTAAATATAAGAACAGTTGTTTCTGGTTTTAGTTTGGAATTTCTGTTTAGGATAGGATATAGCATTGCTAACCTTGCATAAGTTTGAGTTAGTTTGATGGTGATATGGTGATTCCAGGTAAGGCGATCTAGGAAGAATAAATTGATACTTGAGAATTAGTATATAATTTTAATGTAGTTTATAAAAAATTATAATGTAGTATATTAAATTAATATTTCATATGCATGATGTACTTATAACATTATTTGGATTAATTACTGAGATTAAAAACTAGAATAGATAGAGTAAAATTATAATATATAATTTTTTTTGTTTTATCGTTTTTTTATTTCTATATTTTAGTACTATAGATTCTATATATTGAATACTATTTGATTAAAAACTAAAAAAAAAAAACAACAATTAACTACAAGGATATAACAACTACATTATGCATAAATTTAAATTCAGATAATAAATATGAAATTAAAAAGTAGTAAATATATATAAAATATATTAGATAAAAACAGTAATAAATATCCATAAAAAAGTAATAACTAGATGTGAAAAAGTAATGAATATATAATAATGCAAGTCATAAATATTTAAAATATATGCATGCCACCCTTCTTCTGGATCATAACAGTTAGTAATATGCTAGTTACTGGATTTTACATTCTGTACACTACCATATAGAAAAATACCATCGCTTTAAATTATGTTTATTATTTTTTATTGTTTGTTGTCTATATTTGCTCAAGTTCCTCTTTCCAAGTTAGCATTTTAAAAAAAATATAAATTACTGAATTTATTTTCTTTTTGTAGAAGGAGAATATTTCCAGGACCATACAACTTATTACCTGATTGTTTACTGCTCGTTAGCTGGTGCTAATTCATTATTCACGCTCGCTCGAGCTTTCTTATTTGCTTATGGCGGTCTTAGAGCAGCAAGGAAATTACATGATTCACTCTTACAAGCTGTTATTAGAGTGAGAATTAATTTTTACTGTCTTTGTTTTAAATAAAAATAAATTATTTTCATCTTATTAATGTTTATTTATCTGTTAATTTTTAGGCTAGAACTTATTTTTTTGATATTACTCCAGTCGGTAGAATTTTAAACAGATTTTCTTCTGATATTTATACTATTGATGATTCCTTGCCGTTTATTTTGAATATTTTATTAGCTCAGTTTTTTGGTGTTATAGGTAAGTTAATGATTGATTTATTTATTTACCATTTAATATGTTTAGTTTTTGTACCACTGAATCTAATTAATTGTACTGATATTTACTATGTTAGATTATATATTACTAGCATAGGCTTCGCTTCATTTGTCTTTGCGTTTTAACTGAAATATGTTCTATTTTTTTTTCTCCTTAGGAATGATATTTGTTACTATTTATGGTTTACCTTGGGTATGGCTCGCCTTGGCTCCGCTGATCCCCGTTTATCATTGGCTACAGAACCATTATCGGCTAACCTCAAGAGAGTTGAAGCGTTTGAGCAGCATGAGCCTTTCCCCAATGTATACTCATTATAACGATACTTTACAAGGCTTGGTAACCATCAGAGCATTTAAAGCTGCATCTAGGTATTGTATAATAACTGTAAAAACTATAATTTGAAACTATTGAGCCGAAAAACTCAATATTTTGAGGTCAATCCTGTCCCCCCATACATTTATAGATATATTGAACTTCTAAACTTTAATACAAAACTCCATAACTTGAAACAAAATTTATCATAGAACTGATCCTTGGACTCAACTCAAATTCAGAGGTTAGGAAGATTCTGTAACTTAAAATTTCCATGAATATTATTTCTTGGTATGATAATTCAACCTATATTCATTTATATCAACAGATTACTACACATATGTTTTTTTGGAAAATATAGTTAAACCTTTCCGATTTCTTAAAAATCATGTAAATCTTTCTATGGTATCCCTCATTCTCTATTTATCTCTTCTTTTTTTTTAAATTGTTTATCTGTCCTGTACAGTATTTTTAAAATTATTCTATCTTTTTATAGTGAATTTTTACTTTTCATGATAATTCTTAAATCTGACTACTTTTTCAAATTAGTGGTCTTTACATTTTAAATATTGCTAGATTTTCCCTCTCTTGGAGTAATAGGTTTGTCTCATTTTTCCTTTATAAATTTTTAAAGTAAGCTTTCTTGCTAATTCTTCACATACAAAGATAAATTTAAATAAACAAAATATTAAGTAGACCTATATTAACATAGATATAATAAACAATTTTTTATTGAATTTTTTACTCAGAGGGTCTTTTGAGTGGACACACCAAATTTCTATTTTTTGTTTTGCCTAATTCATTGTACTGTTATTTCATAGATTCAAACATGATAACGGCTGTTACTTGGAATGCAATCAAAAAGCACAGCTGAGCAGTAGTGCAGCTTCCCAATGGCTAGGTCTTAGGCTGCAGCTGATCGGAGTAACGATGCTCACTAGCGTTGCCTTCTTAGCAGTTCTTCAACATCATCTCGATTTAGCTGATGCAGGTTAGTATTTTTATAGGATTATGTTAATATATAAAATTAATTTAAATAATTAAATGGAAGGTAATCACCTATAAGAAAAAAGAAAAATAGCAATATTATCTTTAAATCGTATTATAAAGAGAAAAAAATTAATCAGATGTGGTAAAGTTGTCTCAGAGTATTTATTAGAGGTCTGAATCCATTAGTACATTAGTTTATAAATAATTACCTCTGTTCTTGGGCTATTTATCTGCATATGCATAAGTAAACCAAAACTGTATATCCTCAATATATAAGGTCTCAACCTATTATATTTTTCTTAAAATCATTATTATTATTTTTTTTTTTTACAGGACTCATTGGTCTAGCTATATCTTATGCCCTTGGGCTTACAGTTTCTCTTGGAGGAATCGTGAATGCGTTTACGGAAACTGAAAGAGAAATGATTTCAGTCGAGAGGGTTAATCAATATTCTCCAGAAACAGATGAGACTTTTGAAATCGAAGAACAGAAGTATTCTATCGCTGTACCATTTGGCTGGCCTTCACAGGGTGTTATATCCTTTAATAACGTTTTTTTCAGATATCGGTATGCACATTTTATCATTTACTTAGCTATAAAAATAAAAAAATAATTTTTTTTTTTGTGAGAAGATGGATTATAAGGCCTATTAACATGTCAATATTTTCCTCGATTCGAAAATTATTACTCTTCAATTCTTTCCTAACTAAAGTATTTGTTTTCTTGCTTCCTTTAAAAAAAAAAAAATATGTATATATCATGATTATAAATTTATATTTTAATAATTTACAGGAGTCATCTTCCATATTCCTTGACCAATGTAAATTTCACAACCTTCCCAGCTGAGCGAATAGGAGTTATTGGAAGAACTGGTGCAGGAAAATCTTCTCTCATTGCAGCTCTGTTCAGGCTTTGCGAGCTCTCCGAGGGATCCATCACCATAGATACTGTCAATATCAAACTGATTTCACTCAGAGAACTTAGGTAAATATTTTTTTATTTTTAAGAGGAAGTTGTGTCTAGTTATGTAAGTATTTTAGCAAATTAGATAATAAATTGATCTTACCATTTGGATTACGGCTGTGTTAACCTCTAAGCTTAGATGGAGGTAAATATTACTTTCTTGTTGTCCCACTACCTGCCCACCAAAGAGTTGCCCAGGTTAAATCACTTCAGTATAAAAGGTGGATTTGCCACTTTATCATTATCAATTTTCCCAGTCTTATTTCTAGAATACGGTTTAAGTTCCTAGACCAAAAAATTGTAATCAGTTGCTATAAACAAAATTACCAATCCAGAAATATCAGGATAATCTTTACTTTTTAATTAAGAAAAGAATTAATCCATTTCTAGACTGTTTATGAGATTTGCTCTATTCTTTATATTTCAGTTGGTATTTATTACTTGTATAACTTCAGGTCTCGAATGGGAGTCATACCACAAGATCCATTCATATTCAGTGGCAGCGTACGATCAAATCTGGATCCTTGGGACCATCATAACGATGGCGAGCTTTGGGATGTTCTCGGAAAAGCTAACTTGACAACAGCAATAAGGAATCTTGGTGGTCTGATGATAACCTTAAAGAAGGGTTCTCTTTCATCTGGCCAGTTACAGCTGTTATGCCTTGCCAGGGCACTGCTTCACAATGCTAAGGTACATTTTTGACTTTTCTTATTATCAAATTAGTATTGGCTACTATTTTATAGTTTTTTTTTTTAAAACTTCCTTTTGTTAAGTGGTTCAGTATTTCATCTGAAAAGGAGATCCTTCCAACAGAAATAATATATATGGTGTTCGTAAATAAAAATAATTATTGATTGAATTGAAAACCATGGAAACTTAAAACATTTGTGTGTAAGTTAAATTCATTCATGACTTTTTTATCACCCTCATTAACTTTCTACAACTTTATATGTTAGTATCAATTTTAAAATCCTTGACTTTTTAATCGTACATTACATGCCTAAATTACTACTCTTATTTCCATAAAATTGTTTTCAACCTGAAAATTTTTTTTATAGTTTATATTTATCCAGTTTTCTTAACTAATAATCTTGGGAGATGGTTAATTATTTCAAATAAACAAAATTAAAGGTGCTTTAATGAGGTGTTTATTAATATGAGAAGATGGTCGAGAATGTGTGGGACTGTCTGTAGCCGAGTGAGTTGAAACACCAACTTTGACTGCCTCGTGACTACAGTGGTGCCAGTTCAAATCTGACCTGGGGAGTTTACTTTTATTTATATGGCAGTTTTGTGAAATGAAAACTTGACTTCCCATCATGGTTAGAATAGGGTGCTATCCTGTAGATATTTTTTTTCATTTCTTTTACTTTTTTTTATAATATTGTTCATTTTTATCCCTCTTCTATTATTTACCTATATGTCTACATCTAATTCTCTCTCAGTGTAACAAATAATAAACATTTTAAATATATATAAAAAAGTACATTTAAATAAAAGCAATAAATATATAAGTGGTTAAATTTGTTACTTAAAACAGCTGGTTTAAAGTAACAAATTTAATTACGGAATCTGCATTCAGTGTTTGAATTTTTTTTAATCCAAATTTTCAAAATATGGGAAATCCAAACTTATACTTTACACTTATTAATTCCAAATACAAATATTGGATAGTTGATCAGTTAGTCATTGCTATTTGAATTTGTATAAATTATAATATACTTATAAATAAATTATTCTATCAGATTTTTATAAATAAACGATTATTTCAGATCTTATGCATTGACGAAGCCACTGCTAATGTCGACGAAGCAACTGACAGGGTTATACAGCAAATGATAAGAAATAATTTTAAGCATAGTACTGTTATTACAATTGCTCACAGAGTGCGAACCATTCTAGATAGCCATAGGTTAGTGAACATTACTTTTTATTTTTATATAATAAAATTAATGTTTAGCCAAAAGTCAATACATGTATGTGCGTGCTACATGGTTTCATTTTTACTAAATTACAACACACTCTCAATTGTGCTTATATCAGCTTCACATTTTTGTATGTAGATCTTTTGAAATATACTATTCTTTTTATTAAGTTTTACTTTTTGTTTTGGTAGTAAGTATATTTTACATGTTTATACTTGATTTTTTCTGGTTATCTAATTATTGTTATACATCAATAATATTTTATTTTATCTATTATTCAGTTATTATTAAAAGACTTTAACCTAGAAGAAAGCTTTTTTTGTATTCTAATCTATATGAGCAAGTTGTGTCAAACATGGTGTATCACCATGTTGTCTAGTTTAGAATAAAAGTGGCACAACTATATATCCGAAGTATTAAATATATATAAAAGGAAGATGGTCTGTGGAAAGTGAAATAAAACTCAAATAGTTATTAAACTATTTAATGTGAAGCAATGTTTCATCCTACATTGTAGGCCTTCACCAGGTTTACAAAAGATACAAGCATCTAAAACAAAGTAATAAAGTAAAGGAATAGATAACATGAAATAAAAGTAAACTAAAGTATGGCTAAATATGATTTCAAATATGTGATAATTTATGTAAACATGAACAACGTGAATTAAAGTAAATAAACCAGAATTTAAAAAAAAGTATTAGATAATCAATGAAAATGGAAAAAATAACAAATAAAAAAGAAGATAAAAGAGAAATATAAAAATACAGTACACCCTAAAAGAAGAGAAATATGAATACAATAAAGGTTTAAAAAAATTTAAATGATGAAAAAAATAGGAAATCCACCTTTCTGAAGAAGGAAACCAAAAGAACTTGAGGCAGATACAAGGTATCAACAGGGTAGGAGAGTGGGGGAATTGGACACTAAACAAATAACGTATTCGAAAGCAAAAAGATATTTTTATTCTTTTCTTTTATTATATTCTATATGAGTAAGTTGTGACAAAAGTTGAATATCGCCATGTTGTTTATTTTAGAGTAATGATTTTTTTTATTTATTGATATTTACAACTGCATTTACATAAAAATACATCTAGTAAATTTGATGTAAGATCATAATGGAGTGATAAAGGCATGTAGAGAAACTTCCCATTGGTAGCACTCTAATAATATTTCTACATTAGAAGATCTCGAGGCCATTTTATTTTCAGGCATTTCGGAGGATTATCAGGAATGAAAGAGTAAGGTTAGAAACTAGTAGGATTGGGTGGTTAGGAAGTTTATAATGGAAGGATTGATATCTGGTTTGGGATAGATCAGTACCATATGGAACATTAAGGTCTTTATGGATGATTTTAATGTTGACAAAGTTAGGAGCATTGAGGATTTTATGAAGAATTCTGGATTGTGAGGATTGGATAAGAGAGAAATTTAAAGGTTTATCGGAGCCCCAAAGCTCAACTTCGTATGTCCAGATAGGCCTTATTATAGTCATATTGATCAGTCTTTTGTAATGGATTGAAAGTTTGGACCATTTGTCTTTTTTTTTTTTTTTACTACGCCAAAGGAGGCATTTCTGCCATTCTATTTCGTACAGCCCAGTATAATTTAGCTCTGCCGATAACTCCCGTCTGTAGTCAACTCCACACTGGACACAGTCCGAAGATTCAGTCACTCATATTCTCTTCAGGTGGTGCCGCAAATAGTCATGTCCAGTAGCCAACCTGAAGCATGCCACTGACACCGCTCTTGGTAAAGTTAATGGAGGGCGCCTCTTAGGATCTAGCAATGGCGCCCAGTTCTTGCCCCCACATTCTCTCTACTCCTTTCCTCTGCTCTTTCAGTGATGGGGCTTCGGGCCATTTCTTTCGCCATGTCCATGGTGATAGGGAGAAGCGGCTGTGGTTGGCTAGCTCCTAACCGTGCAAGTCAATCCGCCTCCTCATTCCCAGGTATACCGCAATGGGCTGGAATCCACTACATTACCAATACTTTAAGTATTTCTCTTTTACATTCTATGGATTTCCGGCATGCGAGAATTCTAGCGTTAGTTGAGGGATGTTCAGACGCTATTGCCAGCAGTGCTGCCCTAGAATCCGACAGAAGAACTATCTTCTTTGCGCAGGCGTGAGTAATCTTTTCTAGAGCTAAAGTAATTGCAGCTACTTCTCCATCAAAATTAGTAGCGTTGGAAAAGGCCACTATAGACACCTGCACCCGCATTTTTATTTGCCTCTGTAGCTGACCCGTCGGTGTATACATGGATCCATTCTGGCTCAGGGTAGCGCTCGGGTATAGTGGCCAATGCCACAGTCCTTAGTTCTTCCGCTGGGGTCATGGATTTGTTGATGGGCATTATTAGATCCAGCACTATAGCGTATGGATATGTCCAAAGGCTTTGTTGGCTTTCCTACTTGACCATTTGTCTAGTAAATATTGTAATAGTCGGAATTGACATGCAGTTTCCTATGTTTTCAGTCTTGTGTGAAGCGAAAAATAATAAAAAAAAATTAAAACAATATATGATGAGAAGATGGTGGGAGAGGAGGGGGGGCAGCAGTCAGAATATTCTGACCGCACCCCTCAACCATCTTCTCATATATATATTATCCATGGTCAACTATCCTCTCATGATTAAAACAACATAATGAAATTTATAATATTTTTGATACAATGGCCAGGAAAGAAAACTGAATATATCTTACAATGGATAAAAGACATAAAAAAAAAAAATGAGTAAAAAATTAATCAGCTAAAAAATATAGTGTCTAGAAAAGCGAATAAGAGAATGGAATATGGTCCGCGTGCGGTCAAAAAAAACTCAAATAGTAGATAATTATACTATTTTATTGAGCCAACGTTTCGCCCCACGTTGCAGGGCTTCGTCAGGGCTAAAAAAGATGCAAACACTATAGTTACAAAAAAGAAAAAACATAAGTGTAAAATAACAGGGGTATAACATGAATTATTACTTTATTATTAATTTTCTATTATATTTTACACTTTTCTGTATCCCCGCTCATTTGGTATATTTTGTTTCTTAATTACTTACACACATTGTATCCCATTATTTTATACTTT
>NW_027111560.1:189088-210581 GCF_000696795.3 Halyomorpha halys
CATTCATCTATACACACGGTCAATCAATAATCTTCCAGTGAATAAGAGATATGTGAGAGTAGGAAAAAAAAAGGAGAAATATCAATATTTTTTAAAAAATATTTCTTCTTTTTTTCTTATTCTTATTTTGTATTATATCCACCACTTTTATTCTAACTAGTTCATATGTTTATTAACCTTATTATATTGTTAATTTAATTATTATTATTTTTTTTTTTTAGGGTTTTAGTAATGAGTAACGGTCAAGTATTAGAATTTGATACTCCCAGTAGGTTACTCAAAGACAAGTCTTCTTATTTTTATCAAGTGGCCAACGAATCATCATTTCTTTGATTGATTTATTGACTGGGATAACTTTGTCATTGTGATATAGTCGTAAGTGATCATCAAAAGTGTAATTATTCACATGATGGATGGGTGTGTCAATATTAACACACCATATTATTAATGAACACGAGAGGTATAAATGTACCATATTTATGTTTTCTATTATTAGATATTTTAACCCAAATTGTATCTTCATTGTGGGTACAGTATAGGAAACAACTTTAGCAAGTACAAAAAAAACAGTATTTGTTATTTTTATTTCTTGTACCAATCCTACTTATTGCTTCAAATTCGCAATAATGTTTATGTGTATATAAAGATCTTACATGGTGTTCCTATCCTGTTTGTAGCCTCTTATTATGAGGATTAAATATTACTTAACAATGAGCATCTTGATTTGATTTTATTGATTAGATATGCAATAATTAAATTTATTGAATTAAATAAAACACTTATGATCTATAAAATTGCAGTAGCTCTTCAAACATTTAAATTCTTTTTTTTTTAACGATTATTATCTTTTTAAGCAGTATTTATGTTTTACTGATTTTACTAAATGGTTTATATAAAGTACGTCTTCAGTTATAAAGCTGTTACACTCCAATTTTAAAAATCTGACAGATATGGGGTCTAGAACTTGTGAGATCATCAAATATTCCTGACTATTAAGTTTTTCATTTCAATCATGGTCGAAATAATGGAGAGCTAAATTTGCTTTATCAATACTTGTTTAGTTAGAAAACATAATAACCATTATATGGGTTCTTTAAAGGTATTTGATGAACATATTAACTAAAAAACTTCCTTCCCCTTTTTGCTTTTATTGTCTCCTGCTTGCTCCACATTGTATGTTCATAATATGTTCGTCCCTTATACGTCACAACCGTGTTTAATAATCAAATGTGTTTGACTTTTTTATATATCAAGTTATTTCCAGCTGCTTGTCATGAAATAGTATTTAGTACTTATTTATTAAATGCATTTAATTCTGTAATATAATGTTATTTGGTAAATACTTTTTCGACAAGTTATTCCAATTCCAAAGTGTTAGGAGTTTGTTGGTAATAACAAACCTTGGTTGTTTGTTGTGGTGCTTCTATTTAATCGTACACATGTGATAGCCAGAGCCACTGTTAATTAAAACTGGGCCTGGACAAAATAATATTGCAGGCCCCTTTCTCTCAATATTTCGTTGTTTTTTTTTCACTATTAACTCAATATGGATTAAAATATTACGAAAATGAAATTTACTACTACTACATTGCAATAACAAAAGTTAATTGTTTTTACATAAAATACAATCCATTTTTTGTTTACAAAATTACTTAACAATAATAGTATTATTTAACTAGAATTTCTTAATTAAAGTTTAATAATAGTATTAACATAGCTTGGATTATTATTTATTTGTGACACTCTTCTTGTCTTCTGTTTTGCAGAAGTTTGAATAATGGTGTCAATATTTATTGTGTGAGCTCATGCAGATTCTATAGACAACACTTTTGTATGCGTTTAATCTTTAAACAACATTCATTGTTATAAATTAAGCTACACTTTTCAGATTTTTATAAGGGTGCGTAGTATTGTTTGTATGAGATTTAAATGAAATGTTTAAATATTTTTTTATGAGTCAACTTTTTTCAGATTCTCCTCTGCCCTCGTTCCCTCCAAGCTCTAGCTCATGGGATTTATCAGCTCCCTATCATACCCCTGGTGTCCTTTATTTGTTGATTAATGGTTTCGTAACAGCCTAGTCATGTTATGATTTGTATACAGTATCTTTTGGAATTAAACTCAATATTCATATTCTAGGTATACCAAAAGATCATATTGCGCTGACAAATAAGAATGTAATGTTTGAAAAAATAAAAATATCTTTAAATCAGTATATTTAGTTTTAATGAGTTTGATTATTCAATTGTTTATTAAGATTACTTAACTCTTTTAGTGCCAAACGATGATATGTCCTTGTTCATGGTTTTTGCAAAAATTGCCGAAGGGGGTATTTGTGTTTCAGTATGATATGATCATATATATGTTTTACCTTATGTATTGAATAACATAGATTCATCGCACATGCAATTACTACTATAAGTTTTTAGTACTTATAGGACTTTTTGATCGGCAATGATATCTTGTCGTTTAGTACTAAACTGTTAATATTTAATGAAAAATTTTTTGTTATCTTTTTTTAACTTTTTAAATATGGTATATATATTTATACATATATATTTATGAACTAGCTATTTGTGATACAATTGCTAAGAGACTGGATTTGCCATTGGTATCTTTTTAAACATGTGTCTATTAAGTATAATTTGGGAGTTGATTGGTTATATATTTTGTATATAATAAAGATTGTAAAACTGAAAAATGTTATATGTAATATTTTGTTTTTAATAAAATTTTATTGTTTATTATTTTGATTAAGACTTTAATTTGGTTCCTTTTATTTTATTCCCTTATTTATTTTATTTTTTTCACAAACTCAATCATCAGACACACCTTAATCAGAGGTAAAAAGGTTTTGATCTCAAATAATAACATTTTTAATTTTTTTAAATCTAAAAATTTTTTTTTGACTTACTGGATTAGAAAAACTCATAAACCAGCTGCTCCATACCATTCCACACTTTTCTGGCTACGCACTCTAAAATATTCTCATCTCAGATCTCTTTAATGTTTTGTATATCACATTTATGCATCGCTTAGAACATTTGTTTAGACATTTTAAACATTTAAATAGATTAGATATTGGTACTAACATCTCGTTGGCTTACCAGTGAAACAAATTAATTTAGGATTTTCTAGTTTTGAATTATTTTGTTTTTCCAGTCTAAAATGTTAAAAAGATTGAACTTATTTATTATTCATTAATAATGTTACAAAGAATTTATTAATATCATAAAAATCTGCTAATAAAAAGTTAAATTACTATTTCCAGAACAAAAATAAAATATATTTTTTATCTTCAAATATATGCATTAAAAGAAGTTTGCTTTTTGAAACAAAAATGTTTATTTGAAGAAAATGTATAAGGTCCAGGGAAATTCTCATTGTATAGAAGCAATTGCTACATTGCTTATTTTCATTATGCAGTTTTGTTCATTAATCAAATGTGAACTAAGTAGTTTTTTCAAATAAAAAAAAACTTGAACAATCAAAAGATTAAATTCACTGCATCCTTTGTCTTTTAATTTTAATTTAAAAATATATTTCCTTTATAAATCGAAACGAATCTTCTCAGCACCTAATATCTAATCCTACAGTCTTATTTAGGAGAGAGATACTTCCGCATTCGACAGGGCTCATCACTCTCCTCATATTTCGCAGCAGAAGCCGGAGTTCTGCAGGTGTATATTGGTGCTTCTATTATACACGTTGTATACCTCTGATTTGCCTATGATGGAGCATATTCTCCCAGCCTCATATGCTGATGATACCGCCGTTTTAACCAAGCATGGCGACCCAGCACAAGCCTCACAACAATTACAAAGACCACCTAGCTCATATCCATGAATGGTGTATCAAATGGAAAACAGCGATGAACATTGAGAAATCAGTTTTAATAACTTTTATGCTGTCATGACTTATGTCCTGTTTTTCTTAACAAGTGAAGTTTAAGCCGAACAGGTACAGTAAAATACCTTGGATTTACACTACACAAAAGACTTACATGGACCTCCCACATCAAAATAACAAAACAAAAGCTAAACTTCCAATTTAATTTATTATTTCATCTTTTAAATAAACGAACTTTTTCATCTTTCACATTTTTCCGTATATTTTACATTATCTTTATATACTAATAAATACATAAATAAAATACACTATTTTGTTGAACTAGTGATACACTATTCCTAAGGAATAATAAAAGAAAAAAAAAATGATTAAGTTATCACACAACACTAAGATGTTCTATTTTTTAATCTGAGTATAGTATGTACACTTTAATAATAAATATAAGAACAATAGTTTTAATTATATTATTTATTTAATGAATATTCAGCCAGATGAATTAATTTTTAATGATGTGATAAAAATTTATATTTTTCATTATTTCTAATGAAGTAATATTTTAGTTTAGTTTAAATAATTATAACACTACTCTATTGCTAAAATATGTTCCGGTGAGAATGAAAGTATAGTACATAAATTAGTTATGTCTATAGTGTGTATGTAATTAATTATGTTTAATACACATATACCACTTAAATATATTTACAAAAAATCAACATCTCCCATCAGAAGAAAAGTTATCACTTCCATTTTTACATATTCATGTTATATACACTATATCAATAAGAACACTTTTAATTTTGTTTAAAAATGTACACCTTTATATATTGATTTGGGAAAATAAACTAATAATATATAAATTGTACATATTATATAATTTACTCATAATAATAAAAAAAATAAATAAATTATTAACTTTTAATATGTATAATGGTTTTTAATATGAAGTTTTAATGAAAGGGGTTCTGGTACAGTTGCCTAGCAGCAAGGGGTGGCAAACATTGAGCTCTAAATGCATTTAGTAACTTATTAAAAGATAAGATAGGAAGACTCCTGACTAAGTTACTGATTCACCTGGACAGGTAACAGTGGAGAGGACAAAAACCTGATGCTTTAAGTGCCATGACGTACAGAGGTGGGAGTAGGTGTAGCGGTGGTGGGGAGTGTTTCGAAACTGGCTCCTCAGTCGTCGTTAGCTTTTCGTGTGATTATTATTTAGTGTATGATTATTATCCTCAGTTGATTTTGTTTACAATTCCGTTAACGGATAATGCTAACCATCCACTGCCACAGAGACTGAAATCGTTCCACGCACCTCTCCGACTCAGGTGTAAATTTATAATTAGTGTAAGTATCGTTAATGGGCGTTCACCTGTGAGATGGAACTGAGGACGCATCGAATAATATGGATGATATTACCTGTGCTTCTCTTCGGCGGAGCCTTCTCCTTCACTACGGAATCCAATGAGTTGTATTCCTCAGAAACTTCGACGTCCCCCGTAGATCTGCCCTCTGGCCTCTTGTCCGACAGGACCCTAAGGCTGGAGAAGGGCAGCTATGTCCTCAGGGACGATATGATCGTTGATCACAATTCGAAACTTATCATAGAGCCAGGGGTTGTCATCGGGTTCGCCCCGATGGTCGGGATAACAGTGCGAGGAGTTATGACAGCAGTGGTAAGTTTATTGATAAATTTTATTTCATTATTATTTTTAACGATAACAAGTGATAAAGGTGAAATCCATCTCTGATAATTTTTTTTTTCTAATCCCTAGTTTTCGTTTTTCTTTTTATCTTTCATAAACCTATTCTTAAATCTTTTAATGCTCTGCAAACTCTCTGAAGAAATATTACAGTTACAAAACACACAAAATGAATTTTCTGTAGTCAGCGTTTTTTATTTACATTATATTTTTCACTGCCTACAGAATCAATTATTTGTATTGTTAACAAATTTATTGTGATTTAAGTCGAGAAAACATTCATTGGCAAAGAGTTTTGTTTTAAACATTTAAAGATAATTATTAAAACACTTGATAAGATTACGTTGCTCGATTAATTAATATTTGCATTGCTAATACAGTTGCTCGAATCTCGGAGATCTAGGGATAACGGACTGATCTGCTTCGCGAAGCATATAGTTCAAAGAACTTCTTGTATTTCGATGGTCCGGGTCTCCAGAGCGTTAACGTTTCAAAAAAATGAATCCAACGGCCTAATGCCGACCTTGAGAAACACCGTTGGTGCCCCCCCTTCTTTCGAATAAATAACTTAGCAATTAGTCAATCGATTTGTATGAATTTATTTTATCAAGGTAGCGTTTATAAAATAATCGATTGTTAACATAGTAAGTTTTAAGTTGTCAAGATGGTTGGTGAACTCATTGATAAAATCTAACGTCGAAGGCCAGTTCATCGAGGTTGTTTTTTAAAAGGTCTCTCGCCTTCAAGAGTTTAAAGAGATCCTAATCCGTGAAACTTTTATTTACATTAATTCTCAAATAAATACCGATGATTTGGTATTTATTATTTACAAAGCTTTATTTCTTGCAAAAAAAGTGGCCTTCAAAAGTTATTTTTTATTGGTACAACAAACAATTGTGCTGATTCAAAAAATAAATAAAGAAAAACGGGAAAAATTCAATTATGCGTCATAAAGTAAAAAAGTAGTGTGACTAGATTTCTTGTATTTATTATTCTGCAACTTTACAAATATGATATAATTATTGGAGAAGTTTATCGGGGGGTGCGGTCAGCAAAGAACAACATAAATAAACAAAACCATATTTATTTATTTTATGCCGACGTTTCGACCTGAGTTTCAGGTCATCATCAGGGCTATAGAACAAAAGAGATAACAACAACATTTAGAGTAACATACAATTGAAAAGGAATAGTATACAAACAAATTTAGAATTATACAAAATATTGAATTAAATCATAAATGATAAAAAATATAGTAATAGTAAATAAATATGGTTTTGTTTATTCATGTTGTTCTTTGCTGACCGCACCTCTTTTATTAGATTAATTAACTTAATTAAGCTTAAAATTAAATTAATTGAGCTTTTAAGTTTCAGCATTGCTTTATGTATTCATTGTGATGGTATCTTAATTTTTATTTATATGTTGGTGGGAGAAGAGGAATTAAAGTTTCTTTCATATTAAATTATAATTTAATTGACTACTAGAAATTACTACACAAAAAGCGTCTAAATCCGCGTACTTGAAGTTATTGAATATTATAGTATATGATATTTTTTAAATAGGTGATGTTAAGTAATATTGAGTAAATATAGTCTTGATTATACCTTTTTATTTTGTGAATTCAATTTGGTGTTGCTGTCAGCAAACCTAAATTTATCGCACATATATTGATTATTTATAGTATCTATATGTATGTTTACTGTGGACGCTTTATGATTAATGAAAAGAAGTTGGACGAGAATTCTTAGATATTATTAATAGCAATGGGAAACAGAGTTGGGCAAGTGTACTGAAGTACTGATTGTGTGAGTAGCCGAATAGAATTTCTTTATTTGTACCAAAAATATTTGAATACAGAAAATACACGTAAAGTAATTTATACTCAAGAAAAACTTTAAATATGAGTACAGTGAATTGACACTTAAATCTTTTTGAATTCTAGCGTTTGCTATTAATACTAAATGTATGTTAAGTAATTATAAATGTATGTTAAGTAAGTACTCATAATTTTGTACTTTTGAGTACATTTTAAATAAAATAATTTTTTTCGATGCAATATTTTTATCAAAGAAAGTATCATTCACTTTCGAAATGTTTTATTTGAAAGCATAAAAACAAAAAAAAAAAAAATGTAATTCAATATCAAAAGAATTTATATTGAAATTACTGACATTTTTTTAATTTGATGTACTCGATTACAAAAGTACTCAATCATTTTAAAGTTTGATGTAATCGATTAATTGTTACACAAAGATTATCGAAAAGATTTGAAGTAATCATAATTGTATAGTACGTGTATACTTAATGACACTTTGTACTCAGTACTCATCTACTTTCTTCATATCTTAATATATTTCATTTCGCTATTTGAAATATATTGAATAAACAATTTTTTTTTTTTATTTATAGAGTTTTTTCTTTTAATGAGAGTAAAATGCTACTTATGTTTTTATTTAAATTTTAAACTGTGACAAATATATCAACAATGACGAATTTCGTATAAATGTCTTAGTCGTGAATCATTTTAAGTTAAATGTGTGATTAGATAACTGCTTCATTGACGACAAAACAGGGCCTGATTTATTTCAAGAAAATGCTGATAAGTAGAAGGTATTTTTAATTAAATATGACTCATCTTCGGGAGAGAAGACGTACGACTATAATGTTCTTCCATGCTATCTTTCACTACTCATCTCAATGGTATATTTTAAACAATGAAGCTCATTATGTATGGTCAATAAACTACGAAACTATTGTTACGTTTTATACCTCATTGAGGTGAAAATTTTAGAGTAAACTTATAATTTTGATTGAGCAAATCATAATTTCATCGAGTACTTTGTAGTTGGTGAGATCATAAGAACATTTTATTTGAACATTTTTATTATGTACTTCCTTTTACTTATGAATGAATGTGATAGCTAATTTAGAATGCTCATAAGCGTATTGCATTATTTACGTTATTTTTTGTTACTATTGGACGAATATGGCGAAAATTATTAAACTAAATAGAAATACAAGATGAAAGCCGACGTAGAACTTGTTCTTGGAAAAATCCGAATAAAACAAAATACTTTTATGTATATATGGTTAGTTGGAGAAACTTAAATATTTCAATTATTTGTCTATCTATGGATATATCTCCTGAGATGTTTTTTTCATCCTCTTTTCATTACTTAATTTTTTTATTCATGATTTTCTTTCTTTGGAAGTTGTTTGTTATTTTTATTAAGTTAATGAGGTAAAAATGGACTTCCTTTATAATATTATTAATATTCTAGGTTTGTTTATGTAACGTTTCGGGTTTCTCCATCTTCAAGAACTAATATTCTTACAATTGTAACAATTATCAACAACTTTTTTTGTATATAATTAAAACCTTACTATCAATTTTAACTCATTTGTTACGTCAAGTACATCCATTTCTTTTTGAAATTTTGTCATGTAGTCATTTAATAAAAATTTATAACACAACACTGTTTAAAAAATGTCGCTCACTACTGATACATTCTTTTGCCCCTTTAGCACAAATCAGTGTACAGTTATACTAGTTATTATCTCTTTGGACGCAATAATATGCCTGTGTGCTGTTTGTCTACCTCCCTGTTGATATGTCTATATTTAATAAATTTTGTTATTAGGTTGAACCTTTTGGCTTTGAATTGGATAATTTTATTCTTAAATGTTTTTCCTGAATCCTTATGTCTCTACTTACATGTTCAGCCTATTTATTATATCACCTCAAAAGCTTAATTTTTTTTTTATTTTTGAATTCCCAGAAATATATTTAAGAAAGAAAAAAATGGAACCTGGACAATCGCCGTAGAGATGGACTAGTAAATAGGAAATGGAATCTAAGAGTTGCTCCTCTGAAGGGATTATACTCTCGAGGGATTCAAATTAAAGAATCATGTATCTCTTGATGCGTGAGCTGTGGATATTTTGTTTTATTAAGGGCTACTAATTTGGCACTCAGTATGGTGTATAATTTCTGTAAACTAAAGCCCAGGCTCAACGGTGACCCCTGACGTCAGTTACAGCTTTCGAAAAAAAAAAATAAGAACAGTCAATCGACAAATCATTTAAAAGAATCGTTCAGAATCGATTCAGTTAAAAGAATCAGACTTTTTATTCCTCTTAATACTCCACGTTCCTACGCCCCTGTGTATCAAGGAGGTCTTGTCTTCTTAATTGTTCCTTAGAAGCTGAGTGTTTCGGCCATTAAGCTTCCTTTCATTACTTTTATTCATGAGGTTATTCTTTATTCGCAACCACAATTGTTGGTGCTCAGTCTTTCATTAAATTGGTTTTGTACTTCCATCCACACACCATACTTCCTGTGTCACTTGGTAGAATACACTTAAACATCTTCTCACTCAAAACTTCGTACCCCCCGGTAGCTCCGTTCTTCGAAATCACCTTCCATAATTTTACTATCGTTGTTGGTTCCTTGTGCATGGTACCGTCGATATGGTAATTTTCTTCCTATTTGATTCGTCACGCACAATTTTACGTGCCTGGGAGTGTTTTCTCGACCCATATCTCCGCAATAAGAAGCTCACTGGCGTATAAATCGATTTGTATTTTATTATATAAAGGCTCACGATTTCATCGTTATTATTCAAAGGCATAACCTTTTAATATCAGTTGTAGTGCATGATATATTATAAATCTGAAATAAATAAGTACATAAATGAATATATACTTATTAGCATGTGTATAAGTTCCTCCTACTTAGGTAGCTACTTCCTTGTTAGCACAGCTCCCTGTAGACAAAGGGCCTTTGTTTCATTTTTTGTTCGACCTCAAAAGCACGATAGGGTCATTCCTTAAAACAAAGCATCACAAGTCAAATAATTTATAACTTAATCGTAAATGATAATTATTTGAATTGTAAAGATCGAATCAAGTAGTAATTCTCAATCATTAATAAAATCCATTAAAAATTATGAGCCAACTTTATATTGATCATATGGCATGCAGGGTTGTCCCCTATCCCCAATTTTATTCAACTGCTTACTAGATTACATGTTCAATTAACTAAACTGGGAAGGAAGTGGGATAGCTATAAATAGGTACAAGCCATCGAATTTAAGGTTTGAGGACAACATAGTTATTTCGGGCAAATCATTACCTAAGACGAAACAAATCGATAGCGAACCCTTTGAGCAGTGCGAATCCGTGAGGTTGAATATTAATATCCATAAAACAGAAAGGAGGAGTCAAAATCAACAATCCAGAAATCATTTTTGTCGAGCAATAGGACAGTCCATCTCATTTTTTTTTTTTTTTTTAATTATTTATTTAATGTAATTTACAACTGTACAAAATAATACAATAGGTAAATATGTAGTATGTTTCATATACACTTGAAAATCTTGGGAAGGAACCACCCATTGGTGGTACTTCAAACATTAATTTAAATTAAAAGGTCCCGTGGCCATCTTCTTTTTAGACGCCTCGGAGGATTATCAGGGATTGTTAAGGATGAAAGATTAAGAATTAATGGGTTAGGATGGTTAAGGAGTTTGGAATGAAAAGACGCATATCTGTTTTGGGTCAAATCTGCAACGAATGGGATGTTAAGGTCTTCGTGAATGAGTTTATTTGTAACGTAATAAGGAGCATCAAGGATTTTGGATTGTAACGATTGGATGCGGGAAGAATTTGATGGTTTGGTGGAGCCCCAGAGCTCAATTCCATATGTCCAAATTGGTCTGATTATCGTAGTGTGTACTAATATTTTGTAGTGAATGGGAAGTTTAGAGCGTTTGTCAAGTAAGTGTTGTAGCAATCGGAATCTACGAGCAGTTTCTTGTCGTTTCAGTCTTGTGTGTGGATTCCATCTCATTTAAGGATAGAAAAGATAAAATAAATAGGACAAACATGGGATGGAAAAAATACTGGAATATGAAACACATGTTTAACCATTGACAGTTTATCCTGATATGGTCACGGGCAAAGCGTCAAGTACCAAACGGTTTATCCCGTGACAAGGAGGGTTAGGTATTCAAACTTCTTCGCTTCCTCTGTTTCTAAGATTGTGTTAATTAAGAAGGAGACGTGGTTCAGTTTTGAATTCAGTATGCCGTCGACTTTGAAACCGATCACACAATCCTTCTCACGAGAGATTGCTTCATCAGTTCTAAAAATCGTTTTTGTTAATTATATAATATATTTTATTGATATTATTCCACCAACTGCCAATAAAGCCAAACTAGACTTTGTGTAGTCTGCTGTTCGAAACGAATAAGTGGAAAAAGTGAGGAAGGGAACAAGGTACTTATGCCCGGATTGTGATGTCTGCTTATGTATTCCATTTTTTAAAATTTATCATACACGGACTTATAAAACACTTTTTTATTACTTTCCGAAGTATTTCCGAACATGAAAAGTCTAGAAATATTTTGGACCAGAATTCGTAATTTGACCAAACTGTGAAAGGGTTAAAAGTTAATTATCTCCTGGATTAAAGGCAAAGGTATTGGAAACGTGTACATCCGGTAGTTTTATACGGTTCTCAGACATGGTCGGCAACAGAAAATAATTATGAAAATTGGAAGGTAATTGAGAAGTATGATGGGTATCAAAATAAAAGACCGCATGAGCGATTGAAAAGTTCTGTCAACAATTTAAGTGAAAAGTCTAACAAAGGAAAGCACATCAACTGAAATGGAGGTGCATCGGACATGTACTACGCTTGATACGAGAAGATGGTCCAATAGCTACAGAATGGATGCCAAGGGAACACAAGACAAGGAAATGAAGACCAATTACAAGATGGCGAGATTAAATAGTTCAAAGAGTACGAGGCTGTGGGGAATAGGTAGGGATCTATGGGTTAAAGTAATAAATTATTTAGGTTCAAGTGTTCACATTAAACTTAGATAATATTTTATTTAATTATATTTGGAATATTATTAATCCTAATAAATGAAAATAAAGCTGTTATTATTATTTTATCTCATAGCGATGAGTAAATCCATAGGTTTGACTTATGCACCGGTTTTTCTGTTACATTTATATCGATTCTGATCCTATCTGAGGATCAAGAACAAAAAGTTCTACTATATTTATCGTTTACTAGCTGAATTATTTAAAAATGAAGTCCACGAGCTAGATAAAACCTTGAAAAATTTATTAATAAGAAAATGGCCAGAAGAAAATATGCCACAAGAACGCCATACATTAATTTCATGTCCCATTCATGAAAAGTGGAATATTCAAATTATAGAGGAATCTTCCTATTCCTGTTGACTAAAAAGCAATTCTCATATTTTATTACAGACAATATTTCTTTGCATTGGCATATTAGGATGGCAGTGGGTTCAACTCTCAAGGAATAGAGAATTTTAATTGTTGGTATAATTTAATATTAATTATATTCTCCATATGTCTATCTAAAATAAAAGTAACAATAATGTATTTTAGTTTTAATTATATGAATTATATATTAATAAAGTTCTGCGACCAACTGAAATTGGTCGAACTCGAGTTGGTCTCAGAACTTTATTCTGACAGCCCTGACGAAGCCCTACAAAGTGGGGCGAAACGTTGTTTACAATAAATAGTTTTCTTTTACTATTTTGATACTTTTATTGACCGCCACCATGACTATCCTCCTACAATCTAAAATGTTTTGGTTCAAATCTCCATAGTAACCGAACAGTTTTCTAAGCATTTTTTTTTTCTCGACAGATTTCGTTATCATGATATGGATTCCCCCTTAAACTGTAGGGCTCTTCTCTTGGCTTTAGCTACAAAACGTAGGCAAGTTAAATCAAAGATAGAGCCTTACAAAGCTTTTTTTGCGCCTTTTCTCAAGCTAATTTTGGATTCGCTCGTTTCCCTACACAGATACGAATTCCGAAAAGGGAAATTATGTCTTCCATTGTACAATCTCTGCCAAGTCCGTAAAAAAAGTCGGGATTCACTGATCAATTCATAGTGGCCAGTGAGTTTAGATATTAAAAATACATATTAAGTGTGAATGTTGTATATGACTGTGGTGTTGTCCAAGAAAGATTGTCCGATTGTGCTGGGCTACAATGAATGGTAGGGAATTGTGTTGTTAGGGTCTTAAGTGAAATTTCACAATGAATCACTAATTTGAATCTGAAGGTGGAATACAGACTTATGAGAAAATCCTAAATAGAACCATCCAAATTTTCGACATACTAGAATATCACAGAGGATGGTAGAGGAATATTTCCTCGAATTAGAGTGGAGGAAATTGGATTCTTCTTCAGAATGCATCCAGGACAAATTAGATGGTCACAATACAGACCAGTCTATAAAGATAACTAGTTGGATTTGTGTATATGTAGTTTAAAAAAAGTGGTAAATTTTAGATATTTTGAGCGCATTGTGACTTTTAACAACGATTTTTGCACCGAAATAAGAAATAGAATATTGTTAGAGTGAACCGTTGTTTTTGTGGTTTATGGCTCTTTTGAGGCGAAACACGAAGAAAAAAAAATTCTTGCTCTAAAAACTATGAGACTACGCTTCTCTTCTCCTGTGACATTATTATTAATGTTATTGATATTTAAAGAAGGACTTTGGGGGTAACATTTGGAGGCATCCTGTTCAAGGCAACTGGAGAAGAAGAACGAACCAGGGGATCTTTGATCTGTACAATGACTGATATCTCAATATATACAGATTATGAGGAACAGTGGCAGGGCATATGACAAGAATTTTTAATCTAGAGATTCCAAAGAAGATTCTATGATGAGATGGGATGGCTCGTGTTGACAGAACAATGTGGGGTGTACGGAATGTGAAGAGTGTCATACAGCCAGGATGACTGGCTGGTTTTGGAAGTCATAACTCACTAGTTGGTTTTAGAAAGATGAATAACATTCTTCAGTGTTTTTGAAAAGTTTCATGAAGTCTTTACTCATTGTAAATTCATTGAACATTTGACCATATTAATGGAGAAGTTTGTCGGTGGGTGCGGTCAGCAAAGAACAACATAAATAAACAAAACCATATTTATTTATTTTATGCCGACGTTTCGACCTGAGTTTCAGGTCTTCATCAGGGGTAATGGCGTAGAAGGTAGGCCTGCAACTGGTTGTTGTTAATTTGTTATGAGCCGCATGTAAAGTCCAATGCCCATTTTAAAACTAAACTCTGGATGGTAATTTAAATTTAAAACAGTATTAATAATCAAATTCCAAGAGAATAAGAGTCCATTAGTAGTGTACAGCATAGTATTTTTAGCAATTGAAGATTAAAGAAGACAAAATGCATCCATAAATTGAGCGACTACTACTAAACAAGTTGCTCAAAAAATCCGCTAGGAGCTCTAATGCATTTACCATTTAACATGACTTTAAATAGGGCTACTCACAATACTTATAACATTTTACATCATGAATACTCCTATTATGTTACTTTTTTCTCAACCCTTTAAAATCTATTCATAATTTTCTCTATAGAAATTCCTATCTTTTTTTTCACGGTTCGGATGTTCTATGCCCAATAAGGTAGTAGCCTAAGTAAAGTAGCCCAACTTCCACGCAACTTCTACTTCTCACTTACTTAAGGCATGTTGTAATAAATTACTTTAATGAGAACTTAACTTAAGTAAACAATGACATGAAGTTTTGGAAGGAAAGGTTATAAAACAAGTTGCTCAGAAAATCCGCTAGGAGCTTTTATGCATTTAACATGACTTTAAATAGGGCTTCTCACAATGCTAGGGGTATTCATGATGTTGTGTTAAATGTTAAATGTTAAATGTTATAACTATAGGATTGTGAGCAGCCCTATTTAAAGTCACGTTAAACGTTAAAAGCATAAGAGCCCCTAGCGGATTTTCTCAGCAACTTGTTGTATAAGCCTTTATGTTTATAACCTTTCTTCCAGATCCTCATGTTATTGTTTACTTCAGTTTTGATTTAAGTAATTAATTACAACATGCCTAGAGTGAGTGAAAAGTGGAATTTGTGTGAAAGTTTAGCTTATGAAATGAAATGAAAAAATAACTTTATTCTGGGACATATTTCCCCTAAGAATAATTACATGGTTCATATAGTGAGATTTTTATCTGGCGAGCGTTTGCAAATTTTCAGATAGTAGAATGAAATTACATTGTTTTTTTTACTGTTTTTTTTTCTCAAATGTATCATTAAAATTATCCATTCTGGTTTAATAACAAAGATATGAATACCACAAACACACGAAAGAACTGAGCTGTCACAACAACAAAATGGCGGCGATCTCAACTGGTCTATTGTGCTCTCAGCCATTTTAAATGTTATTTCGTTTTACCACGGTAAAAGAAGGCAATTTTTTCGATTTAACATGAGTTTTTCGATTTAACACGCTTTAACATGTTAAACCAAAGATCATGAATACCCCTACTATAATTATAAAATTTAACATTGTAAAATATTTTACATTTAAGAAAACATGATGAAAACGTTGTTGAACGGCTGAATACAGTTATGAGAAAGGAGCTGAGTTGAAATAAAGGTTGGTTGACGTTGTGTGAACAGTTAAGTCACGGCTAGTGAAAGTTCGACCCAAGCCTGCACGTTCTCCAAAGAGGAACGAACGACTCTGCATCCGCCCGTTGTGAATTTTTTTACTTGCATGTTTTGAGTAGCCTATAGAAGTTCACTGTCACATACAGTACGGTCCAAAGAGGTTATTTCGTGTCGAAGAAAGTTATCAATGCTAGTAAAAAAAGAAATATAATCACTCTGCCTTTCTAATTATTGTTGTGATACCGTTCGTTACGATAAAAGCACTTATCGTCTCGCTAACAGAAATAAAAATGATATATTCCCTTCTAAAAGTTTAATTTAATGTCAGATTGTATATATTATTTTATTTATTTATTTTTCATAAAGATAGTTTGATTATGTTCATCTTGTCTATTCTTTTGTTTGTATATATTTTAAGAGAGTTTTTTTATTTTAGTATGTATGAGATCACTCATCACTATTACCTATTGCCCACAACTGTGTGGCAGATTGTAATATCTATCAATAAATAAATCTATCAAATAAAAAAAAAAAATTTAATGTTGATTTCTTGCCCTCATTTATTGGGGGCCAACTAGGCATTTGTTCATTGCTATAGTTATTGAACAATTTAAAGTTATACAAACAAATAATTTAATTGCATTCCGGTTAAAATATTTATCCTAAAACCAAATTGGTACTTTAGTAATAAAGTAAAAACTTTTTTTATCCAATTCCCCTAACGTCATTTTTCATATTCTTGTTCGCATTAGTGGAATGGAGTTTTTGATAAATTGTATTTATTTGTATTACTTTTTCATTTCATGCCATAAATCGTCTTAACAATCCTTAGTTATACTTCATTAAATCTTGAGGACTTGAATAAATCTAAAAGTATGATATTAGTTACAATTCATATTTTTATTTCAATAATTAAAAAAAAAAAGTATATAAATATTGATATATTTGTGACTCGAAATAAAAAAATATTTTTTTTTAGTATATAGGTTGTTTATAAACAATAAGAATTTGTATTTCTCTACAATAAGGAACTAACAATTTTAGATATGTATTTCAAGGACATTGATAAAATGAACGTAGTATTTTTAAGGTGATTTACGTTTACTATTTTTTTTATATTTTATATTTTACGTTCACTAATGTTCGTTTAATTTTAATTTTCACTTGTGAACCCTTTCTTGACTGCGCGGACTGAAGTGAACGATCTGTACAATGGCGATACACCCTGGTCATTCTTTCCTTCGACGACTCTTCTTCCAGACCCCGCATTCCACCCGAACAAAAGGATGGATCTCAAGGCCAGCTTTGATAAAGGTGTAATGATTTGTGGTGGAACACCTGTGATTCCTTAAGTGCCATCTGTTCTGGCGGGAGTTTAATGGCGGTTACCTGTCGATTCTATATTAGGAATCGATAGTTTATGTTATTCGATCTTATACCATGTGTGTTTGAGGTCATATATTATAGGTATTGTATATCGAAAGATCTTGGCTGAGATAATATTACGAGTTGCTTAGTTAGTTGTCCTTATTGTTTCTTATCCAGTTTCAAAGATTAAAATGTTAAAAAAAATTATAGCTGATTAGATTGAATGAAATTAACTAAGGAGAAAAAAACATTTTATCGAAATCTTCATAAATATGCGTTACGTTTTATAAATGATTGTATCTGTTATGCTTAAAATGTTCTATCTAAACGATCTAAGACTTCTTTAGATGATCCGAGACTTTACTCAGTTGCCTTTTATAGAATAACCACATATTCTCGTATACATAATTCAATATTTATGTTTATTAAAGTTTTAAATTTATTTCATTACTTTTTTTTTAATAATTTATTTATTGTTATTTACAACTGTATACACATATATACAACAAGTCAATTTGCTGTAGGTGACATAGTGACATGATAAAAACATGTGGAGAATCTACCCATTGATAGAACTCCAATAACATTTCTAGAGGAGAAGATCTCGAGGCCATCTTCTCTTCAGATGCCTAGGAGGATTATTAGGTAATGAAGGAGAAGCCAGGTTAGAAACAAGTGGATTTGGGTGGTTGAGAAGTTAATTATGGAAGGAAGGGTATCTGGTTCTGGCCAAATCGGCAACATATGGAACATTGAGGTCCTGATGTATGACTTGATTTGTGACAAAGTAAGGAGAATTAAGGATTTTACGAAGGATTTTGGACTGTAAGGATTGGATTCTGGAGGAATTTGATGGTTTAGTGGAGCCCCAAAGCTCAACTCCGTATGTCCAGATAGGCCTTATAATAGTCATGTAGATCAGTCTTTTGTAATGGATTGGTAATTTAGACCGTTTGTCTAGTAAATGTTGTAATAGTCGGAATCTACGAGCAGTTTCTTGTCTTGGTAGTCTTGTATGAGGATTCCATGTCAGTAGTTTGTCGAGATGTAGTCCTAAGTAACGGATCTGTTCGACAGGAATAAGTAGGGTATTATTAAAGAAGGTCATGGGTTTACGTCGAAGGGTAAATGTGATTTGATGGGATTTATTGGAATTTATTTTAATCCTCCAGTTTTGGCACCATTCTTCAAGGGTAGTGATGTGGGATTGGAGGGTTCTCATTACTTAAAAAAAAAAATGCCTCAAGGCAGTAGTATGCTAGTATACATTTGTCATTTCCATTATGCATGTGTATGTATAAATTTAATAATAAAGGAGGTTACGAAAAAAAAAAATTCATTACTTTATCCAAAAATTCAACTGGCATAATACACCACAACACAATCTTCATTGTATCCTGCGCATCACCTTAAAATCCCACAAGGCAATCGAAGGAATTAAGAACTGCCAGATATGTATATAACTACCTCCTATTTGCGTGTATTCAATAACTTATTTCGTCAGGAGGATACGAAAAAAAATTCATTTCTTTAAACTTAGCATTGTTGAAAATTCGATAATTCTTCAGCATTTGTTAGAAGAAAAATCTTAAAAGGAATGCGGATATTGTCAGGTGGTCATTAGCTCTAATTAGAAAGGATTGAGGGATTAGAAAAAACTATTTCAGGTCAAAATGGGTAAGACTTTTAAAATCCATTCTCTCTTAATATATTTTCTGTAACCTTAAAATAGAATTAGACAACTTCTTTTGTAACTTCATTTTAAATTATTGCACCATTGCTGCGTTAATTATTTTAAGAATTTATATTTTGCCTCACGCCTGAAAAGAAGATAGCCACGAGAGCTGATAATGTAAAATGTCATTAGAGTGCTACAAATTGGTAGTTTCTCTACACGCCTGTTTTAAAACTTACATTTGATGCGTACGAGATGATGGACGGAGGTGCGGTCAAAATAAAACAAATAAGTTGGATTAACCTATTTTTAATGTGCCAACGTTTCGGCTAGAGTTTCTAGCCTTCTTCAGGGCTAAAAACAGAACAAGATAACGACCACAGTAAGTATAGAAAAATAAAAAAGAAAGTATAAACAGAATAACATAAAATGAATAATTTTACAAAATAGAATTAATAAAATGAGGTGATTAGAGAAGTGGGAAATAAAATGTATACATAGGTAATTGAAAAAGTAGGTAAAATAACATAATTAAGGAAATTAAGCCATATAATGCAAATAAATATGAATATATTAGTTATTAATAATTTAAAAATTAAAATATGAAAAGAAAAAGAAATTGAGAGAAAGAAAAAAATATATGTAACCATAATTTTTTTTTTTTCTGACCTAGAAAAAAAATTAAACAACAAATTAAATATATACAAGAGAATTAAATGTATATACTCAGGCAAAAACATATATCTTGGATTGCCAGTGGGGCATTATAAGATGTAACCATAATAATTGATAAAGAGGCAAAATACAAGTAAAGATTAACAAAAGAAATGAATAGAAAAAACATATTTTGAAAACAACAACAATAATAATATATAGTGAACATAACTAATAATGTGAGTAAGGAAAATTGAGAAAAGAAGGGGTGGTAAAATAAAGATAAGAAAAAAAAAGGAGAATAAAACGAACCTGTTAACTTGAAATCTTGATAATTTTAAATCTAACCGCAAAGTAATTTTAAATTTGGTACAATTTATTTTATTTAAACAGTAAAACAGGCTATTAATTTAGCAAATTTACTCTACTTTAAATGATGTTTTATTAGATTGTTTGTGTTGTGTGTAATTTTTGTGATATTGAGCTCAGAATGAAAAATTAATTTATTTTTAACGTTTTAAAGTAGCTGTCATTTTTTATTCCCCCTACCTATACTTGGCAAACTCATCAATTTTGACTAGTAATTATACATAGTTTTCATTAAAATAATAAAAAATTGGGGTGAAATGGAGGGACTTCTTCTCCTCTTGGGCTCTTGTACTATTACTCCTCTATTTGACCTCTTATATTTAGTCTTTTATAAGTGTTTGTTGATTATTAAATATTACTAAATATAATGATTTCAACTAGTACTAGTAAACGGATAACCTCTCATTTCATCACATTTTATAAATCCTTATTATTGCCAATGAGTTCCTACATAGCGACGTCATGAGAAAAATTTCTTGACGGCCTTCAACTTACCCATACGCTGTTCCTAGTATCCTTGTTCCTAAAAGGTTCTGTTTTAGTTATGCTATATACCATCTATAAATGTTTTTTTAAATAAATATATAAGCGGTAGGGACATTTTCTAATAATATTTTTAGGTTAAGGTGGTTAAAAGTACAATTATTAAAAAAATATATATATATTTTTACGTTTCATTTTTTTGTTGTTCATTTTATGTAATTTTTCGCTTATATTTCATAATTTTTAACCCCAGTTTATTTTACTTTTTGATCATCTTATTATCTTACATCGTCAGCATATTATTAGTTGTTTTGTATTTTTTTAGCCCTCTACAAGGTGGGGCGAAACGTCGATTTTTGTTCCTTTTTGACCGCAACCCAGCGACCAACGCCTTCATAATATTTATTGAGCTTCCTCTATAAACTTTCAAAAATCTCAAAACTCCAGATTTAGACTTAAACCACTTTTGCATTAAACAGTACTGTTGGTACAGGTAGTATGGCCTACCTAATGGTTTGCAGCTATACCTGTACTTAAACAAAAAATATTCTAAAATTAGTAAACATTCACCTCATGAATTTCGACAGCGAAAAATGTGTAATATGCATTATAACCTAAGGGGGGAATAAAAAATGACGGCTGTTTCAAAACGTGAAAAAAAAACAAACATTTTTTCATTCGGAGCTCTATGTCATTGAAACTACCAACATATATTTGAAAACCTAAGAGGACATTACGCGTTTCCGCTGTTTCTTTCTGTCTGTTCATCTTATTTATTTGGACAGGTATCTTGTCCTATATGGCTCTCTACTCATTTTTGTCATTTTTTTTTTTTTCATTATTATTATTTTTTTATTTTTATTATTCTTTCATGACGTTTATTTTATCTCTGT